>NC_089781.1:8994396-9026896 GCF_040412425.1 Macrobrachium rosenbergii
ACTCTTATTTACAAATGTATTTTTATATCATTCACTATCATTATCCATGTGTGTGCGCGTCTGCGACTCTTATTTACAAATGTATTTTTATATCATTTATTATCATTATCCATGATTAAGAGTGCGTGCGTCTGAATGTTAGCAAAGTATCTCCAGAACGGATGAAGGAATTCTGATGAAACTTCAAACCATTCATTGGGTGGCCCCTACAGATGATTACCTTTTGTGGATATCAGTGATGAATTGAAGAGTTTTCTCTATGGAAACCATCTTGTCCTTGATAAAGCCAAGGCATTTTCATGTTTGGCTCTGCGTTTTAGTGCTATCGTAACGACATCGCTTTCATATACTATTAGCATAATGGATAACTTTGTCTGATTTTAACCTCAAAGAAGGAAGATCAAGGTCACAGTGAAGATCTCATTTTCATACCAGTTATTATTCTGTCAGGTTAATTTGACAATACGACCCAGTGAACAGATTACTTTCAGAATTTTTTTTCATATAAAATAGGCTCTCCGCTTATCAAGTGCTTGGGGATCTGGCCTTCTGGTAAACCCAAAATATAATAAGTAACAAAGACCCTGCAGTATAACATATACTTGGACATTCAAGATATCCCAAAGCCCAAAGTAATTACCGGCGAATTTTTCTAGCTAATCTAAACGTACTTTATAATTTTCATTCAATTTCTGATATATAAGCATTACTTTTAAAGAAGCTTCCACTTGCCAACAGTCCAAGCTTAAAATATTTTCGGGTGAAAATGGCAATTTTTTCAAAAGTGACAAAACCTGGGTAAGGTTTTCCTTAGTTACCGGAAAAATTAATGAATTAATGAATAAATAAATAAATAAATAAATAATAAATAAACAGATAAACAGCTCGGATTATCAGAACAACCTCAACAACTTGAAAAGGTTCCCTCGCTGCTATTTATTATTATTATTATTATTATTATTATTATTATTATTATTATTATTATTATTATTATTATTATTATTATCGTTGTAGTGGTAGTAAATAGTCTGAGTCTCATAAAAACAACTCTAAAATCGAAAATGTCAGAAATAATGAAATCCTTCACTTGGACCAGAATGAGACGATTCAGCACGATTCACGACTGAAGATAAATGGAGGCAAACTGTACATCACTATTTAATAATTGATCTTACCATTTTTGGCAAGCTTTATCTTTCCTGAACGTTACACTACATCGAGGTAGCTTGCAGAGTTTCATACTCAAGGCTGCAATCAACTTAAATGACTATTGTTGTTACTTGCTTTTCTTCGAAAATAATAATTACAATAATAATAATGTTGTTGTTGTTATTGTTATTGATATAACTTCTCCAACTTGAACTCTGCTTAACCGGCATCGTTACTGTAGATACATATTTAGCAAAGGCTAAAATGAAGGAAAAGCAGTGGAAATGAAACGACTAAAAGACATACATTATTCAAAATACATCAACATCAAAACATGAATGTTCAAAACATCATCATGCATTTCCTACCATTAATATTAAGAAAAAGATGGAGACAGATCCTTATGGAAGTTCAGTGGATTTCCCACAAGACCTCCTACACCATTTACTCTAAGGAACCCCAGTACTCTTCTTCCAGTCTACTTAGCCAACCAAACACAGGCGAACCAGACAACTCAAACCACGACTGGATAAAACTGGTCATTTCTTATGTTCCTGCAAGAACTTTTTGTTCAAGAAATAAGAGACGCAAAGTCTAAAGGGAGCCCGAAAGATCTAGAGACCGCGCTGGCATGAGATCAGCTTCATCTGACAACAACGGGGTGGGTTAACACCGACAGCCTTTTTAGCAAAGAAAGAAATGAAAACGCCATTTGGAGTGGAGGTCCCGGAGCCGCTAACTCCCTTACCCCAAGCTTTTAAGAGGCCCCTAAATCCTAATCCACCGAAGCCTCCCATCCACTTGAAAGTATCTCCTTCAAGTCTCCGTCGCTCCCAGCAGGCTCCACGAATCCCAGCACAAACTGACCTCATCACAGGTGTCGTAAATGTCCGACCTCCGAAACAGGTATCGACAACTCTCTTCTTCTGGGCATCGCTCTTTCCTCTTTTCATTTTTTTTTTTATTTCAAAGTTCAAACAAACCCGTATCATTTGCCGAAAATTTGTGACCCTGATCTCTGAATGATTTCTCCCACTAGTCAAACATCTCGAGGTCACCCAACGAAAATACCGGCCAAGTTTCATCGAGTTCTGTAATTCTATTCTTGATTCATCGTACTGGCACTAACACACGCATGGGTGAAAATACGACCTCCTTCCAACTTAATTTAAGACAATCCTAAATGAAAGACCACGCTATAACCCTTTAGTTGCCAACATAACTCAAAAAGGGAATCCCATGAAGGCACAAATAAAGTGGCCACAAATTCGAAATTTTAAAGTGTAAGAACAACCGCATCATGAATGGATAAAATGGCAATAAATACGAGAACAAGAAAAAGGAATAAAACATGAAATAAGATGTGAATCTGGGCATTTGTTACGCTACGCCCCGACCATCGGTGTCCTCTTCGCCTCTGAATGGGTAAATGCCATGGAGGTGACACGGATTTTAACTCCTTTGACACAGTCATCTCGTGTGAATGAGGGTATCCCGGCGATCTGTTTTGCACGCTGTCAAAGAATTCGATGCGCAGAGCATCGGGCACTTGTATGTCTTCTTAACTCGACAAAACTGTGGATGCGTGATTCGTTATTTAGCGTACGCATTTCTTACATACATACATACATATATGTGCAATGTGTAATTTTATATATATATATATATATATATATATATATATATATATATATATATATATATATATATATGTGTGTGTGTGTTGTGTAATGTATATATACATTGCAACTTAACCATACGGAAAATAAAACATACATTATTTTTCTCCGTGTTAAAGTTGGACATATAAATCACGTATCAGTGTTATAATAAATATATATATATATATATATATATATATATATATATATATATATATATATATATACATACATACATACATACATACATACATACATACATACATACATACATACATACATATTTATTTATTTATTTACATATGTTTGTGTGGAGAGAGAGAGAGAGAGAGAGAGAGAGAGAGAGAGAGAGAGAGAGAGAGAGAGAGAGAGAGAGAGAGAGAGAGAGAATGGAAGTGGTGTAAGGATAAAACACTTTCAATAGATTATCACAACGCACAATTACTATATCGATTCCACTAACTGAAACCAGAGCATTACAAAATCTCCGGAGGGAAAGTTTTCACTACAAAGAAGAAAAACAGACAATTCATTCAGAAAATATAACAGGTACCATTATGACCTTTCAATCATAATGTTTCAATAAACATCCTCCCGTTCACAATGCAGATCCCAACTTGATAAAATCTACCGCCTAAAGAAAAATAAGAATGTACTTCCACTGATACCTATCTCGTACACCCAAAAATACCCAAAACTGGAGTAGTAACCGAGGCAGGAAGAAGGCATTCCAGGAAAACCTGAATTAATAAGCAATAGGGGCAAGGTAATCGTAGGGTTTTAGGCGACCTCTGGCCACCGAAATACCTCCTCAGCTGACCAATTGCAACGGGACCCAAGGTTATTTACGGAACACGTATGATTGTCGCTGTGTGGGCAAAGTGATACCATGCTCAAAATCATCATCAATTCCCAAGCTAATTATGGTGATCAAGGACACTAGAGGCCGAGCTGAGAGTGCCCTAGCACTTCAGCCTCGCTGGGACATGGAAGACGCCCTAGAGACTCCTGGAAACTGGATGGTGTACTATTACTTTTTAGGCTCCATAATTTTTGCGTAGTTCCTGGGTTGTACCTTCAGTCACAATTGAAATGTCTTGTGATGACCGTTTTTAGAACATTGCGGTGGAGTAACTCACCAATTTACAAAGCTAAGGTTATACCACGGACGGTCTAATGTTTATATTTTCAATGGTCAAAATTTGTACCTCTATTGGGTAGCCGATGTATAAACAGATTAAAAATGTGATTTCACAGAGCGTAAATTAGTTAACCAGAAGTAGCAAAAACGATTTTATACTTTACCTTATCTTAAGAACAACAAAACTTAATTTCAGTTTCAGAGGATAATGGTACAGCCGGTTCGTCTTTTATTACTTATCTCGAGGCAGAGGATATGTTTAGTTTCAGTTTTGAGGAAAACACGTAGTAAGTTTCGGTGAAGGAAAAAAAAACACTAAAGCCACACGTAAATATAATTTATAGCCTTTGTTAAAACAAGGAGTACACATTCTATTTTCGACAGACGATGAGTTTAATACTGCTAATGCATTTAAACTTATCGTTTACTGAAAATGCTGGTTTTTTCATTTTATTTCGTACATGTAATTCATTGTACGCTGCGTAAGAATTAAAATGAGTATGAGCGGGAAAGATGCGTTTACTTTAAAAATCAAATATCATGATGATGATTATAAGGAAAGAGAAATTTTGCTCAGTAAAACAAACACTAGGCTATGTATAAATTCAAACACAAATGGGGCTCCCTAGAAAAAGAACACAGATTCGACCACTTTCATACTATAAATTCTGACTCGTGGATAAACGCCCTATGCATAAAAATTCCTCAATATTAGCTGCTTCTTACATACCAATAAAGGAAGCTCGTCAGTAGCACTCAAATTCCCCTAAACACAGGCCATTCACCTCTATCATGTTCTCACCCTCGCGGTTCTTAGATATCAGGTGCTTTCTTTCCGTCTATACAGCACTTTCTAGTCCTCCTTCCCTCCTCGTATATCTATATATGTACAGTATATATAAAATGAGATAGCTTAAGTACTCAGCTTAGTCACGTTTCTGACCTCGGATAGGGCTGGTCTAAAGAACTGTTCATACGTGAGGGGTGAAATTTCGAGCAAGGGAAAGTTGAGAAACAGAAGAGAGTAGCTGATGAATGACCGACAAAAAGTGATGCGGCTGAACTTTAAAAGGAAGCTGCAATCTTTAGAACCATCAACAGAAATTCACAAGACGCATTCATAAATTTTAAGACACAAACGTCGGTTCATATCCAATTCATTATACCGTAACTTACACACTAAGAAAATCATAACGGATGAATACATCTGCCCTGGCCAGGATTCGAACCTGAGTCTTTGGCTTAGAACCACGATAACAGTCGACCTTGACCGATCAGTTCTCTCTCTCTCTCTCTCTCTCTCTCTCTCTCTCTCTCTCTCTCTCTCTCTCTCTCTCTCTCTATATATATATATATATATATATATATATATATATATATATATATATATATATATATATATATGGATTTGTCTTTATCTATATATTCATCACGTTCCATATCTTCGTGATTCAGTTATACACACACACATATATATACACACATATTAAATATCATTTCCAGCCAAGCTACAACCACTACAACCATAGTTGAAAAAGCAGAATGCTACAAGGCCAGGGGCCCCAACGGGGAGAGCAGCCTAGTTCACCAAAGGAAATTGAGAAGTAAAGAATAAACAGTGAAAGAGAGACAACAATTAAACCCAAATTAGGCAAACAGCAAAATATCATATAACAAGAAAATAAAACAAATACTAACAACAAATAAACAATGAAATGAGACTTGCGTCTTGTCTGTTCAACACAACATTTTGCTCCAAACTTGAACTTCTGTATTTCCAACGATTCAACTACAGGATTGGAAGAGCACGCCATAATTTGGTCTCAACACGAATAAAACTTCTAGAAAACGGAGTGGTACATATATATATATATATATATATATATATATATATATATATATATATATATATATATATATATATATATATATATGTGTGTGTGTGTGTGTGTGTGTGTGTGTGTGTGTGTGTGAGTGCGTTTGTGTGTATATAAGGGAGTAAACTGTATTACCATACCTCAAAACTACCAAGAGCATACAGTGCTTTGAACATGATGCCTTCTTGCTATTTTCAAAATTTCTCCGTTTTTGTAACTTAACTGCAGTGTGATAAAGAAGGAATACATGTAAAGCGAATTTTAATTCTCAAAAAATAGAACAGAAGAAAATTACAGGTTTCAAGTGGGATAAAAGGAACATATAAAATTTGCAAGCATAAGCAATTCACAATAGTTTACCGTCGTGACACAGTAACGCCGTAGTCACTATTCATTTTAGAGACAAATTTCCTATGACTATTTCTGTTGTTGTTGTTTTGCCCTTCAAGGAATCAACGTAATAAAAAAAAAAATTTTCCATAACCCCTCAAACTATATATAATAAAAAAAACTGTTTACCACAGCACCAAATAGGGAAGCAATTTCTTTCAATCGGCCGTTCCTGAGTGCGGGAGGAATCTATCTCCGAATCTATATATAGAACTCGAAATCTTTCACGTGGAGCCCAACGCGGGTGGCATACTCCGAAGAGCAAATCGCGTCTGAATATTCAAATTAACTATCATATCTCATTGCTTGCGATACACTTATGATTATACAAAGAAGCCGATGACTCATGTGCTGGGGAGGCTGCGGGGCACGGTGTACGAGGAGGGGGGAGACTGGGGGTGGGAGGAGGATAAGGAAAGATGAAGAGGAAAACAGAAGAGGGAGGTAGGGAGATGGGTGGAGGTGAGGAGTAGGGTGGAGGAATTGAAAGTGGGGAAGCAAAGGCAGAATAAGGGAAGGAGAAAGATAAGAAAAAGGAGAAAGGGAGATATGTTGAGAGAGAGAGAGAGAGAGAGAGAGAGAGAGAGAGAGAGAGAGAGAGAGAGAGAGAAGGGGATAATACAGAAGAGGTGAGGAAGGGGGGCAGAGTAAGAGAAGTGGGGAGAGATCCCAGGGAGAACGTAGGGTGAGGGGGAGGAAGTGGATGATGTCGAGGGGTGAGCAATGGAGGATGACGGATCAAGGTTACAGGCATTCACAGGAAAATGGTTTCATTCCGAAATTTATTTGCGATGCATTTTCCTACCCTCTTAAATTAAGTCGACTCTATGCAGCCAAAGAAGATTAGCTCGGTGCCGGATAATGCCTCCGTGATATAATGTTGCTTCTTAAAACAAAAATAAATGAAAAAAAAAAGAGATTCAAGGTAAAACTGACCAGTCAACTAAGTTGACTTGTTGCTGAAATACTCCTAAATTACATTTAAACTTTAAAGCAGATATAAACTGGTCTCAGAAATGTTTACCCTATTTGTACTGCCTAAAATTCATTCGATTATAAAACTTGCCTGCAATGTACCTTAAATGTTTTCATGGCCAAAACAGACAAAAACGAGGAAATATTTAACTTACATTCGCTGTCCCATGCAAATGCCTTGGGGTAGAAATATGCGAAAACTCTTCATACTTTATTTCAAAATGCTTTTTCCCCTGTGATCTTCAAATTTTGCTTTTCCTAAGCGCTTTTAATATTCGACAGTGATTGAAGGCAGACCACGAAAAAGCGGCTTTTGATAACCCTGTCACGACGTAGGATCCCTGAGAGAAATTTTATTGACGCCAACTCATAATTTTTTGGAAAATATGGAACAGTTAAATCAATCAATTCCCACTGAAATATGGCTGAAACGTGAAAGGCAAATTCAGTTAGAAAGTGAATCTCACGAAAAATATCCACTACGCTGGAGGAAATATTCCACTCACGTCCCAAAATGCCCTTTACACCGTCTGGTCCCCTTATTCAGCTAAAGTTCCTTTGCACATACTTACGCCTGGAAACAAAAATGATTTTTATTAGTCTTTATTATTTCGAGAATGCACGAATCTAATTTTAATTCATAAGCCCTGAAGCGTGAAGACATTTCGTTTCGGGTCAGCTAGATAAAAAAGGAACACTTTTCCTTGAAACAAGAAACTTCACCTCCGTTATCTAGTGAAAAGAAGATAAGCCTCTACCTCAGGCCTTCTGAAAAAAAAAAAAGAAAAAAAGGGGGGGAGGGTACTTCACTCTAGGTTTTCTTGGTAAAGCTGCAAGTTACACCTCACCTCAATGCATTCCCGTAAAATGAGGGAACACCATTTCTGGTCATCTTAGGAAAGTGTCCAGCGAAAGCTACACTGCAAGAGACACTGAACTATTATATACCCTTCATTATTCATAGTCAAGAGAACTAATATCTTTTATTGTCTCTTAACTGTTCATGGTCCATCTTCACCCAAGTCAAACACTCTTTACGACCACCTTAAGTGACGTCAGGTGATTTTAATCCTTTCCTCTAGGTTGCATATAAGGAAAGAAAACAAGGACATCCTTACGTATTCAGAACCCCCTCCAGTCAGAGAGAGAGAGAGAGAGAGAGAGAGAGAGAGAGAGAGACTGCAGCAACTGACAACAAAATCATGCACAGAAAATTATACATATATGTCTGTGTACATATGTATGTATGTACATTAAACAAGTTTCCAATTAGATAAGTCTTCCTCTTAGGACATAATTTTCTGCAATAATCCCCTAGTTAAAATTCAAGTGCTTTATTACCACAGGTAGAAACCTGTTTCACCAAATACTGAACACTGGTCTATGACTACATAGGTCAGAAATACCAAACATCCATTACTCTCTAGCTTGCTAAATAAACCCGGGAATATCTGGCATTCCATTAAAGTAATCTGTAGTAATCTTAGAGAAACATTATAATCACATGTGGTATTCTTTGTAGGTGATAAAAGTACAGAAAGATGAACAAAATGAGGAGCACTCAGCACGGTTTCATTCACCGCCATTATAAAAAAAAATGGTCATTATTATTTCAATGACCACAACTCGTCAAAGGTTTATCGAAGTGAATCAAAGAGCAATCATCAACAGGGAGTCATCGCGTGAATGTGTACTACGTGTATATTCATCTCAGTAAGTTCATTCGTTCACTATTGATTTTATTCAAACACATGAAGTCACGATCAAAACATTTTAGTGCATTACATTTCATGCATTACAATGAATCGCAAAACTACTAAAAGATAAATACCATACGTCACACCAAATAAAAATAAATGTTAACATATCTAGATAGGGGCAAAGCGATGAAAAAATTAATCATCAAACATAATTACCAAGAAAATAAGGACACATTAGTGACTGAATAAAAAAAAATCACGTAGTTACCACAGAAAGAAACAAATACCAAAGATATATCTTAATGGGTTAGAAATGTTCCCACAACACAGGTAACACAAAAGCTTCTGCAGAGCATATTCATTACCTGTTTCTAATCGTAACCTACTTCAGGTAAGTTGTTACGTCGGTACTTAAAGTCTGAGAGCCTTTTAAGGCCTTGGAGAGATACGAGAAGAAGCCGGGGACATGGTCTTTATAAGAGGCTTCTTGGTATTTCTCTTTCTGTTCCTCTTTTAATTCCCATTTTTTCGATTCCTTTCTGCGTCATCATTCTTGGATGATTAATGACCATGCCTTAGGTACGATTTCTGACGGATGGTCACTAAGAAAAGAAATCGGAGGTTTCTCGTTTAACGCAGCACTTTCGAATTCACAGATTAAAAAAAAATATATAATAATATTTGTTTGGTGTTACAATGAAGCACAATTACCAATTTGCATTTTGGTGTGTAGGCATTTCCAATTTTCATTTTATGCGTTGCACATAAACTATTAAACCCGACATGTTTCATATTCAGATTTGCCCATTTCGCAATCGTTCACTTACAATTCCACGACTACCAAGTAACATGCATGCGTAATTTCAGTACATCAGTGACAATCACGTCTAGGCACCAGATAAGTCACTCACTGACGCACAATTCTGGTAAAACTTTTTCTCCTTACACGGTTGAGTGAGAGGACGAGAGGGTAACAAAGTGAGAGAGAGAGAGAGAGAGAGAGAGAGAGAGAGAGAGAGAGAGAGAGAGAGAGAGAGAGAGGCAGGCCACCTACCCTCTACGAAAGGATGCTCTCGTCCATCACCCAAAGCATAATGATGCATAATTCATGTTTAACTGTTGGCGAAAGACTACTAACTTTCCTTGACTTAAAGAAGCGTGTATGACCCGGCCTCTCAAAACTTTAGCGAATGCAACGAGCGCTTCTAGACCTGTTGGTCATCGATCAACACTGCAGTGTCAGGATCCAAAGCCACCCGATGAGTTCTTAGCCCGAAGGAATGGTATCTGAGGAAGGGTGGGATGGTCTGAAAAGACCATTCGAAACAGTTTAACTAGAGAGAGAGAGAGAGAGAGAGAGAGAGAGAGAGAGAGAGAGAGAGTACAGAAGATAAAAAGCGAAAACAAATGCACACAGGAGCGCCCTTTAGAAGGGTTTGTGAGAAAAAAAGGGAGAAAAAAAACAAGGGTCTCCCATTCCGTTTATTTCTTCTCACATCCAATGTCGTTACCATGGGGGTGTCCTTAGGGTAGTGATATGGCACTTAGGGTAGGGGATATGTTGTGGGTGGCGTCTTGCTGTGAGAGATTAATACTTTCGTATCCTCACCCCTCCACCTCCGTAATCATACAGGATGTCCCCACCACCACCCCTAACCGGAACCCCAAAAAACCCATTCATTGTGCATACTCACGTGTACCCTAAAGCTGCCTTAAGCCGTTGCTCGCTCCTTACCGGCACCATCGCCCTTAGCAACAAAGCAGGGGCGGCATGTGCCCTTCTAAACATCAGGTGGTTACTATCCCCCACCCAGGAGGGTGGGAGGGTTACGAGGAAGAGGGAGTTTTACACATGATCTTATTAATCTATACCAGAATCTTTTACTTTCCTTTAAGGAAATGAAACAGTTCATCTTATTTAAAATTATATTTTCATCTTCACCTTGGAAAGATGTAAATCTCCGTCCACAAAGAAAAGTGACGGTGAGTAAGCACTCCAGGTAATAACTTTACGAAAATATCGAGAACATATGCAAATACAATGGATGCTAGTTCTTCCTTTCATGCTTCGTATTTAAGAATCCATGGAAAGGCACGAAACGTGATCTCAGCGACATGCAATTTTTAGATCTGGAACCTTAAATAAGGCTCCTCAAATTCAGAACTGCGGCATCGCAAGTTTCATGTTGCACTGCTTTGGTACATTTCACATTCAAGTTGGTTCCTAATGTTGTGGAAATTCTTAAAAGTTAATCTTATAAGTCAATTAGTTATTTGCTTTGATTGTATGTTATATCGTCTAGTCTACGGTCAAAGTCTTTCTAAAGGGTTTAAATTTCGTCCGGGTCAAAATCTTAGTCTAAGTCCTAATTTTAGCCTGTGTAAATTTCAAGTCTACAGTTGGACCGTAAACCCTTTCCTTAAAGAAGACTGAAACATCTGACGTACCTGTTGGCGGTCTGCAGACTCGTGTATTACAAGTTGTTTTCATAAGTGTGAAATGAGATTTAACCGCAAATTAACCTCAAGCGCGAATAGTATTGAAAGTAGCACACACTGTTACCACTGCCGATTGGTTTCGCTTCAAAGCTCAAAGGAAAGGGTATACATTATTTCATTCAAGATACTGTTAAATCATTGTCGTGTGATCACCATAACAGCGTGAAATTGTGAAAAAAAAAAACTGTGAATAATTGTAAGGTCACAGAGAAGAAAAAGAACACAGCTTAAGTTCATGGACACAGATAAGACTGCGTTGTTTCAACCAATAATCAGATTCGGCAAAGTTATTTGGGCTGGACTAATGGTGAGAGATATTTTCACAAAATGCAATGGTTACAGTCATCACATGCTAAACAGATTTTTGCCTTACAATTGTTAATTTTTCTGTGAAATTTAACTTCACATAACACTATACAACTGTTAATTTTTCTGTGAAATTTAATTTCATATAACACTATATTTCTTTGTTCTCACCGAATCATGTCAAATATGCTTACACTTCTGGAAAGTTTGATGTCGTTTTGAAATTTACTGAATTTATCATTTTAATTAGCTTCGCTTCCTTACCGATTTTCTTCAGATTTTCATTTTTTGTCATTCAGCAACATTGAGTCACTGCATATTCATTCACGCCTTATGAAGTTGTATGTTAAAAAGAATGTTTATTGTTACCATATCATCGTCATCCTTATCCTTCTCTGTATTTCTTATGCATGTTATTGTTGAAGAGTGCACTATTATATATTTCCGGTTAAGGAAAATCCCTCATAAAAAGGGAAAGAAAATTGAAAAGTAAAATGGAGTTCTGAGTAATAAAAGGAAATGGATTATAAAAGAAAAAGCTGGAATGTGAACATTATCTTCGCAACTGAATTTTGAATTTATAAGTATCACAACATGTTCTGAAAGGAAGTCAAAAATTGAAAAAGAAATTGGAGTTAGTACAAAGAACAGATATAAAAGTAGTAACTGGAGCTTAGTCTGTGGATCTGGACTTGTACAGATGCAATCTTCAATAGATAATATATTATAGAAGGTCAGTATTAATTTAAACAAATGCCACTAACTAACTTTAAATTCTATGATATTCCACACTGAAACTAGAATGAAAAACAAGTCAGAGGAATGCAGCTTGAAACGTGAGAAAATTCTTTTGAAATAGAAACTTCCTCCCAAGGAGGAATCTGCATATCACAATATAATTACACACACACACACACACACACACACACACATATATATATATATATATATATATATATATATATATATATATATATATATATATATATATATAAGTTTATTGTTACCATATCATCGTCATCCTTATCCTTCTCTGCATATATATATATATATATATATATATATATATATATATATATATATATATATATATATATATATATATATATATATATATATATTTACTGAAGTTTACTATTCAGAGGGCTTATAGCCTTCATACTGATAAAAAAATCGTTTATTTGCCTTTTCTTTTTCCTGTCTTTTCTGTAACGTTAGCCAATTCCTAGCATTCGGTAACCTATAGCGCTGAAACAGGGGCTGCCTGAAGCACAGTATTGCCGTAGCTAGATATACTGTCAGTATCATCATCGAGAACGGCTTTTTGCCAGGCTTTTTTTTTTTTTTTTTAACTTAATCTTCGTAAGGTACCACTCAGTTTTCAAGGCTTAGCATTTCCCTGACGAGTCATCGTGGTCTATGTTTTTGCTTTACAGAACTCGAAAAATAAGTATGGGTTGAGGTCCTCAAGAGACCCAAAAGTATATGATACAGCACGTGAGTCATCTAACTACAGCAAGTGATCTCGTCGGTTCTCTCAACAAGCCGCATCGATGCAGGCGCCATCTATTGACTGGCTGATAGAACTTGAAACTGTCGAACCACAAATCTAGGCTCTATGGCATTGTGAACAAAACAAAAATTGACCGTATTTTGTGAAAATACCATAGTACAGCCACGATCATCTTTTATAAAATTGTCATATGAACATTCTGATGTTACAGTAGAGCATATGTTCACTTTATATTTTCTTGAAATGTGAACATACGTGCTTATAAGCAAATTCTATGCATGCACACTGCGTTTATAGGTCTACTGTAAGCACTGTATATGCGAGACAAATTTTTCCTTCTCCAAGCCTAGCTAGATTTTAAATGACGTTCTCGGTTACGGTGGATCTTCCTGTAAAAATACTTACGTAATGTACCACAACTGAAACTATGTACCATAGAAATTAGTACAAAAATAAAGACAAATCAAGGAAAGAAAGCAAGTGTCAACTGTCCGAACAAAAATGACTCCACAAGACTGCACAAAGCGAGTAGCAGGTTTTCACCTGATCTGAGTCTAAGTATATGGGATACGGGTTAAAGCTGTTGAACTTCTGCAGTACCCGACAGACGGTTTATAGCCCGCCCTGATATACAGTATATACAGTAGAATAACAAATGCAGCAAATAATGATTGAGCAAACTAGAACAATATATGAATAAAAAAAACATGATTAGAAACAACACGAAAATGTCAACGAGCACACACGCACACACATATATATGTGTGTCTGTCGTATGTATGTGTATATGTATATGTATATATATATATATATACACACAGGTATACATATATAAATGTTTGTATATATAGACGTGTGTACATATAACAATATAATCGTAGAGCACAATTTGCGTTATCCCCTCCCACACCGTATCATCTATTCAAAACGAAGGCTTGTCGTCATCGACTATATACAGTATATGCAAGTCCACTATCGTCTCTGTTTTCGTTTTGTGTAACAATGGATTTGGACAGTTTTATTGCATGCCCTAGTTTAATTCCTGTTACAGTGACAGAGATTAATTAATTGAACAATCCAGCAAATAACAAACATTTTAAGAGATTTAATCACGACCTACGGCAGACAACACTTAAAAGCATACTCTTACCATTACTTCGTCACCAGGTAACCGAATTTCCTGAATCAAAGAACCTGAAGGGGCCTGCAGGGGATCTCTTGAAGGTACGTCAGTGACCATATCATAAGAAGGATCGTCTCTTAATAGCTCCCTGCTTCTACTGCCGGTGCCGATGCGCCCCTCAGCGAACCCCAGGACAAATGAAAGCTGTTCAAAGCGGTTCCTGAAGGCATCATAAATCCCGCGAGATACCTGAAGGCACGGGGCTGTGAAACGTGGTGCCTTTTATGACCAACACTGGAATCTGACTAATTCTCAAAATCCAGTCTCGAGGACCACTTCCAAAAGAAAAAGAATACTTGAAAGGGTGATGACAACGTTGTCTTGATAAGGAACTAGGGAGAATTGCTTAAAAAAAAAAGTTGTAAAAAAGCAAAGAGCGAATTAAAGGGCGATGACAAAAACATCCCAAGACAGGTATGCATGCATCGTCTCCTTGCTATTTTGCTTGAAACCGAGCCATAAACATCTCAAGAGATCGATAAGGCCTTATCAAGGATGCATTCATCGCCAACAGGTTCAGCGAGTCTCTTTGAGCCATCTTACTTGATCTTCGATTTGTTTTTAGTGGAATCGAGCCGGTTGATTATCACTGAACACTAGTATCGAATTACACGAAGCAATTATAACTGTACAGTTGCAAACGGAAATAGGGTCAGTGGAATGAATTTTCTTGATGACTTTGTGGCTAAGATTAACTTTAGAACCTATATTGATCACATAATTCAGTTTCAGTAGCCATGTATAGGAAAATGCTAACACAACAAAGAGGTTGGTTCTGTAATCGGCTACCTGTTGCAAACATGCATAAACGTAAGCATAAGAGCGCACGTACACTATACATGCATACATATATACATACATCCATATATATATGTATATATATACATGTTTGTGTACATACATGTATATGTGTCGGCGTGGATGTGTGTATGCAAGATGCCTCTAACATTCATGATACATTTCCATCACAAGGTCTTTATTGACTAAAATCGACACAAAAGTGTTCGACACCCATCACTTAGGAAAACTCAACACCGCATTTACCATTTAGCCGACGACTCCTGAGGGCAAATATGCACATACTTAACTACTTGATAATTGCATATTACATCTGCGGATGATAACATGCCATAAAAATATGATCCAATATTCAAGGATCTCGAGTCTTATTCATTAATAATGATCAAAGATCACCTATTACTTGATAACATCATGTATTAGAGAATTTCCCGCAAGGTCTGGAGCCAAAAATTAAGTTATTGAGGAACCAATTGAGCCCTTCTGGACTGAAGATAGGGCAACCGCTGACGATGCATTTTATCCTACTACTACTACTACTACTACTACTACTACTACTACTACTACTACTGCTGCTGCTACTACTACTACTATTACTACTACTAATGATAACATTAATAATAATCCAGTTTATATATATATATATATATATATATATATATATATATATATATATATATATATATATATACAGTATATATATTGTACATCTACATATACACATATTTATATATATATACACACACACACACACACATATATATATATATATATATATATATATATATATATATATATATATATATATATATATATATATATATATATATGTATGTTTGTGTGTGTGTGTGCAAGTGAGTGTGTACATGTATGAAAATCTACATCTACACAATTTCACGCAGCTTGCTAAATAGGACTGAAACCGCAGTGTTGAAAGACACACTTACTTTCCATGCACTTACTGGTTATTCTCAGAATCATAAAAAGCAAATGTGCATGTACCTATCAGTTTTTCAGAATCAACGCGCACCAACATCTTATCTACCATATTAGCTCCAGAAGTTGGTATCTGAGTCTGATTTTGGCTCTCTCTCTCTCTCTCTCTCTCTCTCTCTCTCGTTCTCTCTCTCTCTCAAGATAAACGTTCGACGCTATTCTTAGTCATAAAGGCCTCTCTCTCTCTCTCTCTCGTTCTCTCTCTTTCTTAGTCTCTCTCTCTCTCTCTCTCTCTCTCTCTCTCTCTCTCTCTCTCTCTCTCTCTCACGTTCGACGCTATTCTTAGTCATAAAAGGCTCTCTCTCTCTCTCTCTCTCTCTCTCTCTCTCTCTCTCTCCCCTGCACGTTCGACGCAATTCCTAGTCAAGATAACAGGCGTCTCTCTCTCTCTCTCTCCTACACGTTCGACGCTATTCTTAAGTCATAAAAGGCTCTCTCTCTCTCTCTCTCTCTCTCTCTCTCTCTCTCTCTCTCTCTCTCTCTCTCTCTCTCTCTGGCACATGCACAAATGTACATACACACACACAGACGCGCTCACAATCGCACAAGCCTACACCAAGGCGCGGTAAATGCCAAAGAAAGTTAGGACGACTGTCCTTTAACGGCCAGCTCTCATTAGTCATGAATCAAGACTGCATCCAATAATTCACTAAAGGTTATTGCTCCGATACACGTACACGTCGCCCGCCATACCCCCTGTCTGCATAATAGATGGGCGTGTCACGAAGAGTGACCACCCATTTCTAAACTTTCAAGAGACGACCGTTGATAAGGGACGGTCATTCTCATTTCGTTTATTTCGCCGAATTTATCTCCTGTTACCAAACGCCCACTATCGCCGTTTCTTTATTCTTTACCAAAAAATAAAGCCTTTGGAACCTGCCCAGCTTTCTCTCTTCTCTCTCTCTCTCTCTCTCTCTCTCTCTCTGAATCTCTTTCATCGGTTTTTTTTTTTGTTAGATTAAAAAATAGTATTTTCTACCACTAGTTAAGTTAAGTATACCTTAGTTTAACCAGACCACTGAGCTGATTAACAGCTCTCCTAGGGCTGGCCCGGAGGATTAGACTTATTTAACGTGGTTACTTAGCAACGGGACCTACAGCTTATTGTGGAATCCGAACCACATTATAGCGAGAAATGAATTTCTATCACCAAAAATAAATTCCTATAACTCTTCATTAGCCGGCCGGAGAGTCGAACTCGGGCCTAGCGAATGTTAGGCCATAATTCTACCGACTCTCCCAACGAAGAGCTTAAAGATAAACCCATTAGTATTATCAATAACTAAATAGAACCAGATGCCCGGTTTTATGGACTGACAATAATGATTTGCAAAGAAAAAGAACCAAAGGAGAGAAATTATATACCCTCGGAAAGTAAAAAAATTTAACGTACTACACTACACGTTTTCCTGTCGCGTTTTTTTTTTTTTAGAAGTTCTAAAACCAATATATCCTTATATATCTATAAAATTTTGTCTCTTTAATCAACTGGGTTCTGGACTTCGTGGTTTCATTTAATTATTCAAATGCAAGGTATTTTATCATTAGCAGTAATTATCAAACTATACTTTGTAATTCAAGTTATTAAAAAGATAAGAGACAATTTTCTTCCTTTTTCTTCAATGAAAAGACTTACGGTTCATTCGTTAACTACATTACACGTAACTCATCCCAAAAGCATTAATTTCCAACACTGTGAACTAAATGTCAACCACAAACTTTCGGATCATAATTTCAAAGCCATTTGCAGTCTCATACGTAATTACGCTCTGACCATAAACGCGCACCAAAGCAAATCATCTAATATCGCTAAATGTGCCAAAGAGCGGCCGCATGTCATTAACTTCCACATAGCCTGCTTGTTCCACAATGGTCGTTATACCTCATTAGGACCTATGACATCAGAGGGGTCATAAAAGTTCCACATTATCTCTACGAAAAGTTGCACGCTCTCTCCCTCTCTCTCTTCTACGCGTTCGACGCTATTCTTAGTCATGATAAAAGGCCCCTCTCTCTCTCTCTCTCTCTCTCTCTCTCTCTCTCTCTCTCTCTCTCTCTCCCCCTACAAGTTCAACGCAATTCTTAGTCAAGATGAAAGGCCTCTCTCTCTCTCTCTCTCTCTCCTCTCACGTTCGACGCTCTTCTCTAGTCATAAAAGGCCTCTCTCTCTCTCTTCTCTCTCTCTCCTCTCTCTCTCTCTCTCTCTCTCTCTCTCTCTCTCTCTTTCTTTCTCTCTCTCTCTCCCCCCTAAACGTTCGACGCTATTCTTAAGTCATGATAAAAGGCCTCGCGGTCTCTCTCCCTCTCTCTGAATGCTATTGCCACGTGATGTTCCCGAGGCCATTCGTCACTAATCAATCAATTCAGTTGTTCAATAACCTCCCCTTAAGGTCATAATGCAAGTTCGGAAGACGTCCCATCAGGAAGGCACTCGGTGGGGCCACCCTCGGAGCCTCACGAGCCAGGCATCATTCTCGCTTCTACCAACCACATGACCGTATGACCACCTCCTCTTACTTGCCTTGCCCACACCTATCAGCGGCACCCTGCTTCTTTCCTAACGACCTGGGTATCTTCAGAGTTAGGCTTCAGGTGTTCAGTGAAACCGACGCACTTAATTGTGCCTTTTATTCGTGTAACCTTTAGCGGCTCTCGACGACGATACTCGGCTCAGTGTTGCGCCCTGAACTGAATGATGACGTCAACAAACCTACGCGGGGTTTTATAATGGCGCTTTTATTTCTAGTTTATTCAGCGATCAAGCTTTTATCACTAAATTCAAGGCCTCTAACAACATGCCCTCGTCAGTCATAAAATTGAAAAGGGCCCAAAATAAGGCCTTCGTAAAGGCCTGTTCTCCGTACATTAAATCTGTTCTCGTTTAGGCTTCTTCTTCAAATATTAAATCTATTCTCTTCCTCTTTAGCACCGTCATCCAGAGCCGCCTGTCCGAAAGATTCGAGCAACAGAAATATGCTTTTATCAATTTTCTCCTTGGCCATCATTCATTTTGTCTTGCATCTCTTCTTCCTTCTCTTCGCCATACACGTCTGCTCCAACGTGTCTGCAGTTTTCTATTTCTTTTAATTTTCCTTTATCTCATTTTTTTTTTATCAGGCGCCTCTCATTATCTGCTGTCATTCTGACTTACTCGTCTTATTCTTCCCTTTACTTCCTTATATGTTTCAATATGTTCTCTTAAATTTTTTTTCTGAGTTTTTAGTCTCTCTCCACACTCATTTTTTTTCCTGCTCTTTTACTCCCCCCCCCCTTCCCTTTTTTATTCAGTTCCTCCTGAACCCTTCAATTCTCTTGCCCTTGTTTTTCATTCATTTGTAGCACCATGATAGGCTGGATCCTAATAGAACAGGCCATTAATACGAGCGCGGAATCTCTTTCATTTGCAGGGGACCCGGCATCCAGCCCACGTTTGCTTCCTTAAATGATTTTGAATATGGAGTGGCCGGTAAGAACCAGTACACGAGAGAGAGAGAGAGAGAGAGAGAGAGAGAGAGAGAGAGAGAGAGAGAGAGAGCGCAGGCAGAAGTTCGACTATATACAAGCGCAGAAGTAGGTTATTATGCTATAGATATGGTTTTTATGTTCGCATGTTGTCTTGTGCTCACGTGTCTGCACTATTTGTCCGAGAGAGAGAGAGAGAGAGAGAGAGAGAGAGAGAGAGAGAGAGAGAGAGAGAGAGAGAGTTTGTAAAGAATAAAAGTGTACGCCACTGCCCCTGTAGTTCAACCAGGCCAATATTCATGTAAGGCACACAAAGCATTATAGGAATACACCACCAAACAAGAAAAAAAAAAAAAAGGCCGCACCTGTTCATTAGGTCGGCGTGCGCCCTTTTGGAGCTAACGCTCCAGTAGACTCGTATTTCTTGGCTTATTTACGACTCTTAGAACAAACAAGGCTAAGGGGATTATTCATTCATTAGGATCTGCTCATGGTATTTCAAACCGAGCATTGCTTTGAATAATTACCAGGGCATATGTACATACAAACACACATGCATACATGCATATAAATATAAGAAATAATTGTTTGCTATATCTGTTTGTGTATACCTTAGCATGGTAGCAGCAAATTGAACTTAACATAAATTTTATTGAATTTCTTAACAATTCCTTGGGATTTTGAAGCCCAACGACAAAATTACTTTAAAAAGTACTTGAAGGGGGAACACTGTTAGATTTACCCATCGATTATTCCCAGATTCACAATGTCCTTACAGGAAAGTAAGATAAGGAACCGGTTTACTTTATACTATGTGGCAAATTGCACGAGAAGGGGGACTGCACTTGGATCCATTTAAGGGTGATGCTAAATAGAGAGAGAGAGAGAGAGAGAGAGAGAGAGAGAGAGAGAGAGAGAGAGAGAGAGAGAGAGAGAATGTGTAAACTTCTCTGCGTTAACAATTATAGCAATTATAGTAATCATTTTCTCATGCACTTGAAGTCACCCCTCTCAACATTGAAAATGGCATCTCCAATTTACTCCACCATCAGTATTTATCTTGTTGCTTGTTTGTAGACCTCATGACTTTCATTACGAAGGCACGTACATTTTACATGTCTGACAAGACAATAGCATGCTTTCAAAGGAAGTTATATGCAAATATAAAATAACAGTTTCAATTTTCTTTTAAATTAAATTCACATTTGTAAAATCCCTCCATTAATAAACGGAACTAGTTTCGTTGTTTATCGAACATACACCTGTCTGTTATTGTCATTCAACCATTAAAACGTACCTTTGTAACTACCAGTGCGTGAAGTCACCAAACATGGGACTCGTGACTTTTGAAGTTTTTAGAAACAACAATAATACAAAGACGTACTAAAAGCCTACATCAGAGAGTAAACCACAACTAAAGGGCAAAAGAATCAAATAATATGAATTAAAATTCATACAGTCATCAAAATAATTGCTTACAAACCTATAAAACTGCAAGATGATGCAACATTTCTAGTCTGTTACCTCGGTTAGCAAGTTAAATAATTTCTGAACCAAGAGCGCGTAATTCTTTTGATTCAAATCTTAAGTTACCTCTGCAATTCACAAACTTCATTCCATCGTTTACACACTAGTGTTTTTAATCTATTATCACAAGATACTAAACTTAATATTCTTAAAATCCAATAATTATTTTAACAATACCTGGAACATCATGCCAAATTTAACAAACAAAAACTTGTTAAAGGTACGTTACAAATTCTCACAATGACTTACAATTCTATATGGAGCAAATTAACCAATTAAATTAAATTATCTCTCTCTCTCTCTCTCTCTCTCTCTCTCTCTCTCTCTCTCTCTCTCCTGTATGATCTAAGAGACCTACAATTCGTCCTCTTCCCCAGCCACAGCAGACAACCTTAACCACACCATAGTCCATCCTCAATCCTCTCATAAGGAGAGAACGTGTCCATCCAGTGTCCTGAATGGAAAAAGATGAGGTGTCCGGTCCATTCTCTTTACTTAACAATGAATTAATTTTTCACATTTTTACAACTCATTTACTCTCATTTACGCTCCTCACGAGACAAGTGGCAGCATTTTGGTATTGCAGAGAGCGATTGGGGATCAAAACATTTTTGAAGTTTTTATGACGCTGGTTCAAAGTTTTGCTATTGGGATCCTTACAGAATGACAAAGAATACAAAATATAATTATATAATCCAAGTGAATTACGAGAGAGAGAGAGAGAGAAGAGAGAGAGAGAGAGAGAGAGAGAGAGAGAGAGAGAGAGAGAGAGAGAGAGAGAAGATAAAAATTTGGTGAAATGAATACAGTAGAGATACGCAGGGTACTACATACCTACAGTAATGACCCGAGACAACCACGTAAGGTTCATTTTAGGAAAAACCGACAAAACCAAACATAAGACACGGAAACGCGGCACTCTCATTAAAACACAACATAAAGGAAAGAGATCAGGGTTGTTAACAAACCTCATCAACAAACAATAGCATGAAAGTGAAAGCGGTTTGATATAATAAAAAAAAAAGTTCAGCAACGTGAATAAAGTACTGAACTCTTACTATTATCAGTGAAATCGTGAGAAACATAATGCCGTATAAAATAAAACATTTCATCACAAAGAATGACATCATGACATAAGAAAAAAAAAACCTGTATGACTTTAGTTGACATCATCAGATATACTGTAGATAGTATTATATACAGTACAATAAATGACGTCATCATAAACCAGTGTCACACAAGCAAGTGACGTAACCAGAAACCGGCGACATCTTAAAGGTATCAGGGACCTCATGAAAGAGCTTATCATGCAGCCGACAGGTTGCACCAACTTACCAAAGCGGCTTGGAAGAAACTCGAGCGCTGTCCATAAAGACAGCTATGGAGGGCTTGTTGCGCCTTAACTAAATCTCTATCTACATGAGCAGGAAACGGGTTTCTCTGTCACTCGATATCGCAACGCGAGTTACGGCCTTTTGTTTCCCACAAAAACGGACTGCGGCGCAATAACACAGAGGGGAAATCGATGCGATCCTGACGGAGAGAGGGAGTTTACAAGGGGCGGCATGGATAGGGGTACCTCAAAGACTTAGTAGTCAACACGAGCAGAAATCCTAAAATAACATGAAACAAATAAATTACAAGTCAGTCGATCAATTTCCCTGTTTTTCTGCTGACCTGTTCACAACCTGACCTGGTAGTTTTCTCTCACTCTCTCTGTCCTTTCGAAATGAAGCTCTGAGAGAGAGAGAGAGAGAGAGAGAGAGAGAGAGAGAGAGAGAGAGAGAGAGAGAGAGAGAGAGAGAGAGCAAGCAATACAAAAAATGGCAGATATTTATTATACTCAAGAGAGAGCAGCTATCGGACAATAAATCGCCATTATGCTCAGAGAAGGGAGAAAGAGAAACCACAATTTCCAAGATGGCAAGATGACATTATTCTCAAAGAAACACAGCGACAGTGATAACGAAAGGTTTCCTCGTTGTTGGCGATCAAGAAAATCTGATAATGCACACGTTCTCTACTTTCAACGCTAGGTATCCTTAAGTCTTGTGACAACACCGCCGCAGTTGTCTCTTTTTCAGTGGTCAGGTATGAATCAAGCATTTCAATTCTCTCCAGGTATGAATCAGCGCAATTTATATGCCTTATATATATATATATATATATATATATATATATATATATATATATATATATATATATATATATATATATATATATCCTTATATTATTTTATATAATATACATTCATTTTTTCCATTCCCACTGCCTATCTGTTGATGTTAAAGCTCAAACAGCGATGGCTTTTCTTGCTGGTCACCCATCCAATGGTCACCCATCCAATCACTGTCTAGACCAAATACACGCACACATATATTCGGTATGTACACATATATGTATACTGTATATATATATATGTGTGTGTGTTTGCACACAACAGATAGTGCCTTTAATGGTTAGCCATAAATTTTTGAGGCCACATATTAATGAATGAAATTACATTATTTATTTTAAATACAAACAAATCTACACGCGTAACATTATAATTGGACAACCCTGTAAAAGTAACTTCAGCAAAAGGTGCAGCATTCACTCTACCCATGTCTACGGTTTGTTTAGTGCTCTCCATGAAGATTGAAAAAGCACCTGGACTCGAGAGGTTATTAAGAGAATTGCTGAGGAACATTGGTAATTAAAAGAACGGGTAACAACACACTTTATGTAATGAACGTCTGGCCGAAGCGAAGGGGTATAAAAATGGAATGAGAGGAATAACTGTCCCTCTTCGTAGAGCAACACAGGGTGATGATACTACCATGCCTGAGCTGCAAGTTTCCAAAGGTTTCTTGATGTAAAAGTAGCTAATGATTCCACTGTACGAGAAGGATATTTAGTTAAATCTCCTAATAAAATGTCTCGCTTAACTATATGTACATGCACCAAAGCATGTGGAAGACCTTGAAATAAAAGGTCACAGAAGAATGTGTGATGGATAAAGGCGTTAAATGGACTGAAAAAAAAACTTGTTATAATGATGGTTCTCGATCAAAAAATGGGAGAAACGGAGAAAAGGTAGTTTTTGACATAAAAACCATAAAACTACAATTATTGTTAATAATACGAGAGAATGGCGTGTTCATTTACCAATCACTCTACGTTACTACTCGGCAACGAACTTGTTTTGAGCACTATGAATCGGTTGCGAACGTGTGCATTTTCTTTCCTTTCGTACAAGGATTAAGTGAACCCTTCACACGCTAGTTCCGGTTACTGGTTTGTCCGGAAACCATGCCCTCTTAGAAGATAATGGTACTCGGTTAAAACACACACACACACACACACACACTATATACAGGGTGCGGCATAAGTAACGCCCTTTGTTTAAGTGGAACGAAATTAAAGCCTTTTTGATTATCCTTTATTTTTTCGAACATGAATGTATTGCCACAGGTTAACAGATTAATATAATATTTTAACAAAATTAATATAATGCTTATTCGGTTTAATAATGCGGCATAAGTAACGCCCTTTTTAATTTTATATCTTAGAAAGTATATTTTCTTTATTATTTTCTTTAATTAATTTGCTAAATCTTCATTTTTCAGATATTTTATACAACCATGAGATTAACAAAGGAACAGAGAGTAAAAGCAATTCAATTGTACTATCAAAACAATAAAAATGTTGCTAAAACCGCAAGATTGTTATCAGCTGAATTTAACATCCCAAGGATGCAAAGCCGAAATATCATTTGTATTGAACATTAAACCGAATAAGCATAGTATTAATTTTGTTACTATATTATATTAATCTATTAACCTGTGGCAATACATTCATGTTCGAAAAATACAGGATAATCAAAAAGGCTTTAATTTTGTTCCACTTAAACAAAAGGGCGTTACTTATGCTGCACCCTGTATGTGTATATATATATATATATATATATATATATATATATATATATATATATATATATATATATATATATATATATATATATATATATATATGTATATATATATATATATATATATATATATATATATATATATATATATATATATATATATATATATATATATATATCATACACGTACACAACCACTCTAATATAAATTTATACACAAACGTTTCAGCATTGTCTCTAACATAATTCTACGCTTAAAAACTTCCTTCCACGCTTCTTTTGTTTTGATGGACTTCCCCTCCCACACACCCTGTCCATTTTTGGGGAGGGAGAGGGGTGAGGGCGAAATTAAGAAGACATTCATTAACAACTACCACGGCTCTACCAACATCTCAACTTTCCCCTAAGTAATAAATAACTCCTGATTTGGAATATTTTTATTGAATCATTACAGATAATGAACTCATTAGCTTTCTTCACCTGTCTGCGTTTTAAAACTTCCAATAAACACGATCAAAATAAAATGTGGCCTCAGTCTGCTCTAACATTAATCGGGAATAATCTGACGTCCATATCACGATGCGAGGTTAATTAGCGTTCTCTTCATTTATCTTTTTTTTTTTTCCTTTATCCTTGCAAAATCACCAAGCAGCTAGCATGAGGATCCCACAGCCAATTATTTCAGCCTTTGTGAAGCCACCGGGAACAAGCCTTCAACACCGCTCATGCGCAGTTTGAAGGATAATGCAGCGAATTTACAGCAGTGGGGAAAAACGGGGATAAAATTGAACGTTCCTCCACGAAGATACGAAGATCATACATTTGATTTCTAATTATGATATGATACGTTACAAACACGGATATTGCTATGCACAAAGCTCTCTCTCTCTCTCTCTCTCTCTCTCTCTCTCTCTCTCTCTCTCTCTCTCTCTCTCTCTCTCTCTCTCTCTCTAGCAAAGTCACTGGTAAATGCAAAAGAAGATGAAACTGATTCGTTTTGTTTTTTCTTTAGGGAGGCTTAACAGTTTACTTCGACTTTAATTTATATACGTACTTCTGATCCCGTGATAAAGCAGAGACAAATTCTTATTATTTTGTCTCTTGCAATGCTGTGTGGGTGGAGTACCCAGCTCATCCAGGGGAGAGAATGAAGGGAAGACTGCGGCAAAAACAAGCCTGAAAATTCCATTAACTCAACTGAGACGCTGAAATTATAAAAATGATAATTAAGGTTTTATTCATTTTCTTCACACAATTCTTTTTTCACCTGATAAAATCGTCACGAGATTTCTTTTCTTTGTACATTTTGTGTTTATGCCCAAGAAAAGTTCGCTTGTTGTGGAAGACTGTAAATGTGCATTAACTACACAGATTCAAGTTGCAGTACCTAAGTATAACAATCAAGCAAATCGGTAACCCGATATCACTTTTTTTATATTGCTCAAACTTGTGTCTTCACCTTCATTTCGTTACGGTTGGTTATTTTATTCCTAGCCTGAATGCAAAGGGCTGACTCGATAAGACTTACCTTTTTATGAACCACGCTGAAATACATAATACACAACTAATCACAACTAATCTCACTTTATGTATGCATACATTTGTGTCCTCTGTAAAGTATAAATAAGGGCTGACCAACTTCTATTTTCGATGGCATCAGACCCAATGAATATTCTGAAGATTGCAAAGGGAGTATAGAAATTATATATGGATAGGTGTGCATACAAATGTCTGTAACTATGTGTGTACAAACATACGTGGAAGTTTATGTTCACCAACTAAGGAATATGTAAATAAATAAATAAATGTTAAGTGAAATAATGGACGACTACCGTACTCTGGTAAAATGTCACCTGTAAATTACAGCGAAGAAAACTAATTATTATTTATCATATAAGAGCAGAGGTGAAACTAAAACTGATGAACGATCGATTATCTCAGGTTTTTTGAAAACGGATGACTTTGGAATAACAAGCTTACAAATTATAAAGCATATTTATACGTGAACAATACCTGAAATGGAATTAAATATTCTCGTAAATATAAAACGAATCCAAATTTGTTAAATATAATGTTGTCAATTAACAATATTTAGACAATTTACATATCTCTTGATTATGCGATGATTTAGAGACAGTTGACAGACATCCTTTTTTTTCATTAAAAAGTTATAACAATATTCCATAATAGTTTTACAAAGTAAAAGGTCAAAACGATTTGATATTTCTGAATGTGACTTTCCGCTAACCATACATTTTAATACCACTAAAAATACACCGAATGAATACCTTCTGAAAACTGAAGCGAGAACAGTTTAAATGTACTAATTTTTTTTATAGAATATAAATAACTTTTACGAATGTTATATTCGAGTCACAAATCAAGTGTTGAGCCTAATGTAACATTAATATCTACACATTCTCCCTACCTGTTCTGAACGCATGTTGCAAACCATCTCTCTCTCTCTCTCTCTCTCTCTCTCTCTCTCTCTCTCTCTCTCTCTCTCTGTCTTGTGCCCTCACATTTGTCACTCAACCTTCCAATCCCCAGAACCCTGTAAGTATTTATTTCCCTCTGGAATTCGGCCGCCGTTAACTAACTGCCCTGCATTAGAATGTCAGCATATGTTTGTAAATTAATCAAATGATTTACAGACCTGTCTGGTTACATCTTCTCTAAATACCGGGTTAAATTAAGACGAGTGCTCTGGGTCATGATACCAACCGAATCGAGGCTGCAACGATGTAACTAGATAATTTATTTGTTACGATATGGCATCATATTTCAAACTGAACAGCGATAATCTTATTAGCAGACAGGCCAGTTCATTAATTTACAGGTGCTTTAATCATCAAACCGAGAATGCACTTTAAGGAGACTCTAAAACTTGTATTTTGTGCTTTCCTTTACGACTAAATTGCTATTAAAAAAGTTTTGCGGTAACTAACTTCTCATTCCTTTTAGCGGTAGATATACAGTATGTTTATTTTACCAATTCCAGAGGTAAGTACTGTATGTGTACATTTGACAAGAATATACGCATTAAGAAAGTTAAAAAACAAGATTTTAAACGTTTCTGTAAGTCTTATTTCCTCTTCTTACAATTCTTACTGAAGGCAGATGTTGAAAGAGAATGACAGGTCATGAAACTATGTATAATGAAGTATTTTGTTCCTCACTTACGGTCTCCTTCGGAACATTTATCAAGGACCCAGCAATGCGCTGTCTGATAACGAAGTATATATGTATGAAATAAATACACAAGCCAGTAAGCACATGGGGCTTAAACAATTTCTTCCTATGAATTTCGTGGTTGATGTAAGCACAATAATATGAATACGGAAGTCTATACTCCATCGGTCACAGTACCTACCAATCACAAGTTTTCGGCAAGTTTGTTAAAAGCAAGCAATAATATAATGCATGCAAATTTGTATAAATATAGATATTTACGTTCCAGCAAAGCTAACAACGCCTCTTCCGCTTAATAATAATCGGGTCTTGGCAAAAATAGATTATGATAAGTCGAGTCTGTTTCCATTTTTTGATGTATGTAACACAAGGAAGTGTATACGTCAAATATGGGAACCATTTTAAAAGCAGAAGATTCGTAGTGCTTGTTCAAGGTCAAGTACCAAACTTTAATACAGACCATGCTAAATATTTCTGAGAAATTTCCGGTTCTGCAAACAGCAACATTTATTCAGAAACACAAACACACATACAATTATTACATGTGCGTGTGTTTGTGTGTGTGTGTGTGTATGTATGTATGTATATATATATATATATATATATATATATATATATATATATATATATATATATATATATATATATATATATATATATATATATATATAATGCAGGATCACAAGGAGGAGAAAACGAAAAACTAAATACCGAGTACATTCGTGTAATTGCTACACATTTTCAAGTACAATGAACAAAGCAAGAGAATTTTTGTACATTAGAAAACTTTACATAACAAAAAGAAGAAAATCACTTAAACGCAATATAGCAAATAGAAAAAGTAACAACAAAACAATCTTACAAGTCCATTCTTACTACAAACAAGCTAAGTCGCCAACACCTCAAAACCTAACAACAAGATTGGTACTTAAAAACAGATGACCAAACTGATCCTTTTAATTACAGCAAAGGTAAAAACATCACACTTTAAAGCGAAAATTAGACAACAAGCGTTAAAAGTTACATACAAACAAACGATCTCTCATAGTCAAAAAGCAAATAACCAAACACACGACCAGGGTCTGACAGTTATTCACGAAACATTTGCACACAATTGCCTTAATTTCTTCAGTAATAAAACCATCTAACTTACAAAGACCAGAACTAATGTTCACTATGTCCCCATGATAACATTTTATAAGAGCAGACGCTAGGATGATACGTTTTATATAATCACAACACGCAATTATCGATCTGCACTTCTGCCAGTCAATATGATGATCAAAATTCATTTTATGTAAAAATATAGCATTGGAAGACTGAAACGTTCTTACACTATACTGTTGTTGCTTTACTCGTACATTTAAAGCTTTGTCAGTTTGACTAATATATTTCATTGAACAATCCCTACATGGAACCTCATATATATACAACCTTCTGTGTTTTTGGGAGAGTTTTTAATCAGCATATTTCTCACTGTATTACTGTTACTAAAAACCACATTTACATTGAAAGTTCTGAGCAACTTAGGCACTACTTTAAAGTTCTCACTATGTGGTAAAACTAACAAGTTGTCTGTCTTAAAACGTGTTTTTTCTTCTAAAGAGAAAAGGTTTTCCAAACCATCTTGAAAGCTTTGTCGATAACATAATTTGGGCATTTTAAATCAAAAGCAATATTATAAATCTTGTCAATTTCAGGTCCTAAAAATTTTGGACTACATATTCGTAAAGCGCGGAGAAACATCGATGAAAATGCGGATGCTTTCACCTGATCACTATGAATCGAACAGTAATGAATATATGAGCAGACACTGGTAGGTTTTCTATATAATGAAAATTTAAATTTCCTACTAATCCTATGAATGTTAACATCCAGAGGTGGTGAAAGCCCATCTTTCTCTTCTTCAAAAGGAAATTTAACTGAAGGCGCTAATGCATAAGTTTATACAGAAACACTTCTCCTGTACAGCCTCAGATACTAGCCATACACACGCAATATCATATAACTCCATTCGGAAATATGGGAGGCAACAATTTCTTTTCATAATACTCCATGTACAGGTTAATTAGGACAGGTGAAAGGGGATTCCCCAAAGCCATTCCAAACTTTTGAATATATAATTTCTCTTGAAATACAAATTACTGTCAATACTGCATAGTTTGATCAATTCAATTATCATTTCTGAAGGGGAAAGTAAATCAAAGTTATCTAGTTCTTCACTTGAAAAGGATAAAAGATCATGCACAGGAACCCTGGTGAATAATGAAGTTACGTCAAACCTTATGGGTTTAAAATCAAAATTCACATTTACACTATTTACTGTAGTTTTTCCACGAGATCGACGTTGTTTTTAACTGTAGTGTGAGATAAATTCTCTTACTTTGTTCATTGTACCTTGAAAATGTGTAGCAATTACACGAAAGTACTTGGTACTTAGTTTTTCATTCTCCTCTCTCTCTCTCTCTCTCTCTCTCTCTCTCTCTCTCTCTCTCTCTCTATATATATATATATATATATATATATATATATATATATATATATATATATATATATATATATATATATATACGTGTGTGTGTGGGTGTGGAGAGAGAGAGAGAGAGAGAGAGAGAGAGAGAGAGAGAGAGAGAGAGAGAGAGAGAGAGAGAGAGAGAGAGAGAGAGAGAAATAACGAAAAAGGTGGAAAGAGGGTTAGTCTATGTGAATGTATAGATTTGGATCTTAAGACTTGGAAGTGACAAACCTATCCAAAAAGTGTTAAGAAATCGACTGGTTAAGAGACCATTAAGGTTATTACAATTTACATAAGTATCTGGTAAAAAGTGACCAGTACATTCTATATGTGTACATTAGCGTGAATGTAGGAGCTCAAGCGCTGAATTATCAGTTGCAACACCTGGCATATGAAAAAAAAATCAATCAATCAATCAAACCCGTACCAGGACAATATCAGTACGCAAAAATAACGCTCCTCGCTATGCCAAGTAGTAGTTCCTTCCAGCTATTTGCATACGACGCTTTCGAGTAAACATATGACGATGGAAGACACCTAAAAGGATACTTTGGGGAGGACCTATAAGGAAGGTTTGAGAGTGCGCGCTTGTTTGTCTTCGTGCACAGGCTGTTGCATGCGAGTCCAAGTGTTCTGTTTTTCTTTTGTTTTTTTACTGAAGATTTAACCTTTTTATCCTGGCAGGAATTTATGATAATGAAGGTGGCTGTTCTAATTCGTGTATTCTGAATAGTATGCCCAAAGTGGTTTTGTTATCAGGGTGCGAGACATTTCTGTTCTCTACTATTATTCCTTCTTATTCCTACCTAATGCAATGCAAATATATACACATATTTATTCAGCGTTTTTTCCAAAAATTTCCTCCCGCACTACATTACAACTTCCCGTTTTATAAGACCAAAAATTTTCTAATTTCTAATGGTCCATCTCTATCCTCCTTTTTCTAGTACTATTTAAAAGACATTTCTGTGATATCTATCAAATCTAATGAGCGAAAGGAGCTGACTATTTAAAAAGGTCACACTGTAGATACTAAAAGTGCCTTGAGACACCGAAATCAGCACTCTATTTGATTATTTTCCTCTCCTGTTTTCCTATATCTATGCTGTTATTTTTCCTTCAATTCTCATGAATTCATACATCTACATCTGCTTTTATTTCTGCTGTTTCGTCTTATTAGTTTACATTTTTCTCTGAAGGGTTTCGTCTCAAATTTTCAATGTATTCCAACTATATCCGTCTACATCTATGAAATTTCAAGGTTTTTCCCTCAGCTCGTCAACTCAGTTGTTCTTTGCTGCATCACAGCACCCTTATATTTTCACCCTCTGAATTTCATCAGCTCATACCGTACAATCGCTGACCGAGGAGCCCAAGCGCTCTTTTCATTACCCAACGCCAAAACACACTTTCGACTCATTACAGATACAAATAGCAGCCTCTCCCGTTGATGGATCACGCGCGGCTGTATTTGTCTCTGGTTCTTTTGCACTGCAACTCCTACACCACGTACTCTCTAGGAGTAACCCCCTCCCCCACTTCCTCCCCTCCCCACCCCACCCCACCTAACCCAACCCCCCTCCTATTTTAAAGTTGCCAGGAGTACTCCCCTTCTTGCCATTTTGGGAGGATGTTTCTCATCCCTGTCGCTAGGGGGTCACAACTCACCTTTGCCACTCAAAGACTCCCCCTACCATCCATCG
>NC_089781.1:9029396-9069396 GCF_040412425.1 Macrobrachium rosenbergii
TATATATTATATATATATATATATAAATATATTAGACAATTAACTTTTGAATCCAGTGTGCCATCTTCCTTCTCTCTGTAAATGTTCACACCTCCAGAGGACTTGGCCTACATCCAGAAGAGTGACAGCCTATTAACATAATCAATACAAATAGAGTCAATGATGACCGACAATGACGCCTTTTCCTATTTTATATTCTTCACATTTGTCACAAAAATCAAGATTAACTCTCATCTTCTGTCGCTGCTGATATTATTACCTCAGCATTACTGTAAATGGCTGACTACATTAACACAAAGCCACAGTCTTCGAGAGGGATACTTTGTGACAAATATTCTTCCTGCAATTTCGCGGATATTGCGTGAAAAATATTCTTCCTATAATTTCGTGATATTCTGTCAGAAATATTTTCCCTATAATCTGCCGTTATCTTCCATCAAGGCCATGTTTCTTACCTTTAATCAAATCCAGTATGCTATAATTCTTTGTAAATATGACAAAATATTCCATAAACAAACATCAAAAGGCACCTAGAGAGAGAGAGAGAGAGAGAGAGAGAGAGAGAGAGAGAGAGAGAGAGAGAGATATTCCAATCAGATGTTGGCAACATTTTTTTTTAAACTGTCGGACAACGTTAACTGTTATCCAGGGTGGAGGAGCATCGCTTTCTTTCTCATATCTATTCTAATTAATTTATGTCCTGCCTGGTTGATGTGTTGCACTACAAAATTACTTTAGTGTCCCTGTACTCTTTAAGCACAAAAAGACCCGCTGCCAAAACTACGAGCCAATTTCAAGATGTCGGACATATCTAAACATAAACAAAAACAAAATTTGATTGCAAAACAACAGCCCTTAAATTCGTCAATAAAAAAAGATAAAAAGAAATAATTGTTACTAGGCACTTGAGCTTCAAAGGAACGCTTACAATTTCAGTAGTGACCACGACAAACCTTCAAGTAAAAATTGGATAGATTAGCCCTTCAAAAACCTCATTGTATGTGTTGAAGTGTACAGCCCAATCGCAGGACTTGAAATGCCTTGAAATAACTCAGGTATTAAACTTATAACTAAAAATATTCATATTTAGTACTTAGTTACCTAAACTTAAACCCGAATTCACTATAATAGCTTGACAATCATTTCAACTACAAAAACTCACTCTAAGCGAAGGGTTTTCGAAAATTTAAAGTAATGAACACACATTTTACGATAAGTAGCTTTATATGAATTTAAAGTAACATCAAAATTCAAAGAACAAGCAATTTATAAATAGTTTCATAATCAAGGGGTGCTCTTTTGAAAACCAAAGGCTGATCTATGCACCTCTACAACAAATTCATTAAACCACTGAAGTTGCATTGGTTTCACCAATAACATTTAAAGAGATTACAAAGTTAAGAAAATGCTTATAGCTTTTTGAAGAGACGATTTAAAAAAACCGGTCAACTGATACATCCAGGTTCGAATATTCAAGTATTCAACATAAGTTACAATGATTTTTGTTATTATGTGGAGAAGGGTTTTTTGCTACCATGAAACTACAACGTTTGCTGCAAGTGCTAATTACATGGTTAAGTGCAGCAGTTGTGACTGCCTTATTGTTTTCTGAACTGCATAACTCATTAAACAAAGGTAAACTGGAGAACTCCTCCATTTAAACATTTAAACGACGCTATTTTCTGCTAAACTACATTTGTTTGTCACAACCCTAAGCGGTTAAAATCAAACTAAATAATTTGAAATCTCAAAACTTTAATGATTTCATCCCCATTGAAATAATACCGAGCTGTCACATATGAATATATAAAAAAAAGGGTAGCAAACCTAAAAGGAATCAAATCGCATTAAAGCGAGGCCACTCGGCAAAAAAATTATCAGAGCGCTACTAATCTGAGGCCACCCAGCTATCCAACCCCCCTTTCCCCCAACACACCTCTCTCAATAGAGCAAATGGCCCTGGTTTTTTGTACTGGTGTCAAGAGGCACAAAAGCAAGCAGGTGGCGACAAGGGTGCGACAACGCACAGTCGTCAGACGCCCGTGACAAAACACAAGTGTTAAATGAGAAGAACCAAACGCCTGCCCTTGTTCGTCTTTGATGCACAGTCAGAGGCCAGCTTCCATTGCTCTCTCTCTCTCTCTCTCTCTCTCTCTCTCTCTCTCTCTCTCTCTCCCTCTGTAAAGGTGCAGAGTCATCCACTTCAAAAGCGCATCTTTCGCAGCGATAAAACCAGGAAAACCTTGGCGGTAGTGAGCTCGATAAACGCAGGCGCACATACCTCTATGATAGCATTTTACATCGGAGGCAAGCTCGTGTCTAAAAGCCATCAGGAATACAAAAAAAAAAAAGCCACGACGGTGTTAATATACGACTTGTTAAACAAATATATAAATCGTGCATAAGGTAGTTGATGAATGTTTCCAACTCTTTAAAAAAGCACGTGAACACTGGCCCCAATGTAAAAACGTCGCGGATTATCCCATATTTGCAAAAGTGACAAGCGCTAGAAAACCATTTGCGGCGGTTTTTTCCTAAATGGATGTCAGGGTCAGGTCAAGAGAAAGAAGAGAACAAGATGAAGATGGAGGGCTCAGCTGACCTCTTGAATGAAGGATAATACCTTGAAGTAACTTCAAGATAGCTATCTATTTCTTTGTTCGGAAAAACAATGCTCTCTTGAAGAACTGACTAATTAAACACACCCGTATATCATTCATAATTAGCAAAGGTGGTCGTGCTTGGTGTCCAGTCAGGCATAATTTTGAAGTCTTAATCTCCCTTAAAAAGAGAAAAGTGAAATATCGCGACACAGCGTAAACGAAAGTGCGTTGCCAGTATACAAGTAGAATAAATTGTGCATTTTTTCTGAAGAGATCGTTCCCAACGTAGGATAAATATGTAATATTCTTAAATATATAGACTACAAATAAAGAAACAAGCAATGTAATACATTCTCATTCATTAATGAATATATCCATCTATAGATATATATATATATATATATATATATACATATATAATATATATATGTATATAAGTGTGTATACATACATATACATTGATATATATATATATATATATATATATATATATATATATATATATATATATACATTATATATATATTATATATATATATATATATATATATATATATATATGTGTGTGTGTGTGTGTGTGTGTGTGTGTGTGTGTGTGCGCTTGTGTATACAACGTGAAAAGAGTGAGAGAGCATCTACAATTAAGATCCTGTAGTATTTGTTAGTGAAAACGAATAAATACTACAAGAACAATGGATCAAATTAAACCATCACTAAGGATAACATCATCCTCTATATGGTTCGGAATGAACCTCCCTCGTACAATCTTAATCCGTCACCACGCAAAGAAATTCAAATCCAAGGCCAGTGCCATCGAGAAGTAGAGGGGAGGATGACCCATATGCAGAAAAAGAAGAGGGCTCTCTCTCTCTCTCTCTCTCTCTCTCTCTCTCTCTCTCTCTCTCTCTCTCTCTCTCTCACTGATCTAAATCGGAACTTTGATGGATAAATTGGTCTCAAGGATACCGGGTGGTAGGGGGAGGGGTGAGACCGAACGAGAGAGAGAGAGAGAGAGAGAGAGAGAGAGAGAGAGAGAGAGAGAGAGAGAGAGAGAGAGAAATTTTCTAAAGCCTCTTCACGATTCTCTTGTGCCATATCGCAAAAAACGGAAGGAGTGGAGAATAAAGTATGAGCAAAGACAAAGAACATTTTGTGCAGGATGCTTTCTACGAGCGTGATGTCAGGATACCTCCCCACAAATCAAGTGGTTAATAAGCTCACATTTATATTGCGTACAAAAATATATAATGTATAAATGACCATTAACGCAAATTTACCAAATATGTACCAACTTATTTTTGTTTTAATTTCAACTCAAGTCAATGATCATTATAACTGCATGATATTTGCAAAATTAGGAAAACTTCACAAATAAAGAATCCCCGCAAAACTTTCCATTTATATTGCGGATAATCTCCCAATAATGTTGTTGAGACCGTGTTATGTATATTAGATAATGGATAACTTGATGATTGTTAATACTTGCATTCCATAATTCTCACAAGACAGAAAGAATGTTTGCCTTGCACGATACAAACAAAAACATTAAATGGAAAATAGGAGTGTCGCTCCCGTAGACTTTTCCAAGCACAAACCCTTTTATTACGGTATCATCCTTTGTAAAACCTCTCTACTGACAACTAGTAAAATTATTACATTTTTTAATAACAAGATGCAAATTGAATTATAGATATAATACCAGCCATTTGTTCAAATTAACAAAACAAAAACAGTCAATGAACAAATACAATTAATGAACATAAATGGATCTGGCTAGATAACTGAACCAATACAACGTGAATTTCCTGTTCACCTGTCTAATTTAAAGTTTCATGAATCACCTCGTGTCAAGATCTTTTCTGTGAACAATTTCACAGTCGCTATGTTATTTAAAAACACTTAACAGTTATCTTCTACGAAGACACACCTCGAGTTTTTGGGACATGGCTGATATTTGAGGAGATTGTAAATTACGCACAGCTGGAATCAAAACATGAATCATGTGCCATGATTTCTAAGAACATGGAATGTGATTCCCAGAAATTTTCTAAAAATGGCGACCAAATATTTAAAAAAAAAAATCAAGGAAATAAAATTCCACTTCGTGACAAGACAGGGATTCACACGCGTAAGTGGACACGACAACATAAAAAAATCCACGAGATACTACGATGCGTCTTTCACTTCCAAATCAAGAGCCCATTCACGGAACGAACCGAAGAACCTCATCCAGCACGACTGAGCATGCGCAAATAAGGAACGCTTAAAGGATGAAAACGAGGGAAATACTGAACAGAATCCTCGAACAAAATTTCTATGTACTTCAACCTTCCGAGTACCATCCACCAACAAGAAATAAATATGGTAAATAAATAAATAAACAAAATACGCCAATTCATCTACCCTACAAGTCTAGCTACTCATAAAAGTCAGGCCTGCCAGTCATCAATATCCAATGAATGGCACAAAAAACACTAAGGTGGACGACTTTTTTTTCCTTTCGTTTTCAAGTGTCAGATTCCGAAATGATCACGTCGAAGACTGCCGATGGTCAGTAAAAGAGGGTTCTTTCTTGGATACCATTGTATTTTCCCGAACGCTTCGCTTCTTTTTTTCCATCCCTTTCCACAAACAAGATAAAACAAATATATCTTAAGGGTCAATTTCGCGACCTTTGACCAGAGACTGACGACCATAAAGTGCGTGGCAAAAGGGCATTTTGTTGGCCTGCCCTCCAGTTCAAATAAGGACTGGGTGGGTAGGGCTGGGCCTCTATGACTTGCCTACGAATTCTGCTCGATAGGGCTACGCAAACACCTCACTCTCGCACATAAACGCCTCGCTCTTCCACAAACATACGCACCTTAAAACTCCCCCCTGATATATTTATGATATAACTGAAATCAGCCCGAGGAAACCTGTTTATGAATATGCTCTTGTTCTTTTATCGACGGCACTATCTGGTGGTGGTGTTTACTTCGAGCGGTGGTTACTTCCATCGCGAGCTACCATTTACAACGGGGCCAATTTGCTAAACATAAATGCTAGCGCATAAAAACGGCCACAAACAAAAAAATAACTAATGAGTTCAGCTCTCATAACACGAAGCCTGCGTGCCTCAATTACCATGAGAGTTCCTCAGTGGTTTGTGTTTTTATGGTTATTGAAAATTAGTCCTAAAAACGAGGAACCTCAGAACTCACTTTTTAAATACCAAAGCCTCGTCAAACTCCAGTAACCTATACTATTTACCCCTTTCCTGGTAGGATGAGGTTACGCATCAAGACTGATTGATGGACAGATTGGTTTATCCAGTGGGCATCATTGACATAAAGGTCAACTGACGACTGAAATGTCGAAAATTGAGGTTAATCGATGTTCCATATATTATCCAGCTCTGGCATACCTATTCCAGTATCTTAAAATCATCGAATACAGAAGTCTCCTATAACTGAGTTTCAATCAGTTTTACAATTAAGAGATCGGTATACATTTAAAATACCAAAATACCATAGAATCCACCACAGCCAATTAGAATCAGCATTACTCAAATACCTCTCTTTCAAGAATTTATTTAAGGAAACGAATCCCAAGGCGAAATAACAACGAAAACAGAATGAGTGATTGAGGCAACTCTACTTTTCCTGATGCTAACCAATATAACGAGATAACGAACATTTCTGACTAAGTATCTATCCTTCATATTTACAAGAACCAATTAACAATACGTCATGCGTCTATCACTAACTGCTCCTCTCTATCAGATTGGAGCCTTGAAAGAGGCGTTTCTCGTTCTCCACGGACTGGTTCATAATTCTTTTTAAAAACACTGAAACGAAGTGATAAACCTAATAAATGTAGTAATAGAAGAGGGCAAAACAACTCTCTTATACGAAGCAATTAAAATAAGGAGCGTTGGTGCCTTATAAGAAGCTTTGTCAGAAGAAAAAAAAAACACTCATCATATGCGAAAGAAATTAAAGATTTGGTCTGACTGTCTTAATAAAAAACATTACTATTCAAAAGCAGTATCTTCCTGGATCATTTTAACATCATGGATTTACGAACGACATTGCTAAATGTTTCCTTAATAATACCACATAAGCTGTAATAATTTAACCTCAATGATTGATGAAGAACAATGGGAAATGCATCAAGTCTCTCTCTCTCTCTCTCTCTCTCTCTCTCTCTCTCTCTCTCTCTCTCTACATACACACACACACAAACACACTAAATACACAAATACATATAAATATATATATATATATATATATATATATATATATATATATATATATATATATATATATATATATATATATATATAAAATTACATAAATATATATTTATATACATACAGAATCATGCAAAACCAAAGCAAATCCACATGGCTACAAGCGTTTTCCAGTTATGTTAATTCAAAAACGTGTTTACGTTGACCATTGCAGTATCAGAACTACAGTAACAATAGTCCAAGTGAGATTCGAATTCTCGACGTTGCCTATTTAATGCACACGAATATAAACGAACGTCCAAGCTGCGTCAATAGTTCCTTTGATCTACCGCCGTGCATTTCAAATGACCATTCAAAGCATGAAAGAAAGATTAGCAACTATTCTTTTACTCAATGGGCAAGATCTGCTATGCCTTGCGCGACGTAGCAAGATTATATCATTTCATTTTTTCCACATTCACAGAGGAGGTTTTGCATTTACTATCCCATATTCTTTTCATATTTTTATTAGAACTTAATACTCCTATCAAACTCAAATATCAAGTCTTTAGATATAACAAATTTTATACGGACTTGAAACCAATTATGCAAAGCTGGAGTACATCCGATGATGGCAAGAAGAAGCAGAGAGAGAGAGAGAGAGAGAGAGAGAGAGAGAGAGAGAGAGAGAGAGAGAGAGAGAGAGAGAGAGGTTTTCTGTTCTGTGTAGCATTTAACATTAACGAAGTATGGGCTCATGAGTCATTCAGCTGGAGACCCCTCTTATATTCCTGGAATTTCAATTGCTTGGAGAATGTTCTTGAACTAAACTTGAAGGGCAGATGTGAGACGAGGGTTAACTTATACCTCTGCCATTTCTGCAATGATGTTACATAACACTGTCCTTTCTTTTTTATTCTTGTTCCTCTCTTATTTTCCTATTTCCCTCGTTAATCTTTAACATTCCTCCCATCCCGTCACTATAAATCCAAGCTAAATAGAAATACTACTGATCAGCATCCATCCGTCCTCCACGATGATAATAATAAATAATAATAATAATAATAATAATAATAATAATAATAATAATAATAATGTTTGTGTAACAAAAATCAACAATTATATAGCAAGTATTTTCAAGTAAACACTGATGAAGAACACCGTTCAGGCGTTCTAAAGTCTTTGCTTTTGTATTTTACTTAGTAATATAATTTACTATATAATTGTGCATTTTTATTACACAAACTGTTTTTCACGAGATTGTGAACTTCTTAGCAATAATAATAATAATAATAATAATAATAATAATAATAATAATAATAATAATAATAATAATATAAAAGACAAATGGAACCCTCATGAACCTTTCGTGGCAATTCCGCCATTCCATAAAGCATACTCCTCGTGACTGGAAAACCCCGTGGAGGTGTTTCAGCCTATTAACACGCGAGGTGCCTAGTTCTCCTAGTCGCGTACAGTTTCAGCGGAAATTCAATTTCTATTGTTATCGTGAGCTGTCATGCAATCTTTGTTGGAGCTAGCTGTTACCCGATAAGAAAAAAGGATAAGAATTAAAATAGGGTGAAGTGACTTTTCTTATTACTTTTTTTGCATGGCTCTTTTTATGGTCATCATCCACAACCATCATCACCATTATTAGGGTTATCGTGCATAAAACAGTAAGAGCAATATATAATTTAAGATAATTCAGTTTCCAAGATGAATAAATAACGTCAAGGGTAAATCATAAAGGTGTCCCACACTCTATGTAATGGAGAAAGGAAAGTTCGTTCAAGAAACCAAAACTAAGTTGTTATCGTATTTTCTAAGATTCTTCCTCTTCGAAAACGGCACAGGGTCTAACAGCTCAAGGTAAACAAACACATTAAGGTAAGCTCCCGTTTAGTATATGACATCAAACAAACACTACTTATAACACTGCGTTCATTTGATTTCCAAAATCCAGTTCCGACTTATTACCATAACTGCTATGAGTTCGAATAACACCATAAAAAATGTTAAGAATACAGAAATGATGAAAATATGAAAACAATTATCTTAAAGACTATTTCATGGGAATAAATCAGTCTTTGTGACTGCATATATAGTTAACGCAAATTCAACTGCAATTAAGCCATAAAGAGAGTAGACCCATTTCTCCTGGTAATTGCTGCGTTTTCGACATGTTTATTTTTCCAAAGGCTTATCCAGATTTAAATAGCCAGTTTCACAATAAACTTGCGCATCTGCATAATGTAAGTTATCAACATTCTCCGTCTTTGTTTTCAAGGCAGTAAAACGCAATGCACAGTCATTCTGAAACGGTGTTTGATGAATACCAAGATGTCAATAAAGATATAGTATATCATATTTTCTAATATAAGAATTTATTTATACCCATTCTAAATAAAAGAAACAAGAACACGCATTCATACAGACACACACACATATAACATGCTTTCCATAAGGCTATAAGGAGGAAATTGGTACGTTTACATATATGTCTAAATAAAACTAGCAGTAAAATGACGACAACAGTGATGTCTGAAAAGAAACGAAAAGCAGGAGAACAGAAAGCGAGAGACTATGCAAGATGGAAGTGAGAGACAATGTAGGGTGGACGCACTGCTGATGAGCCAACTGCGAAAGCACACTAAGCGGCGGATGGTGAGTTAGTGTTCCGTATTTAAAGGATGTGCGTCAGTGACTTGTATTGTTTTCCTTGGGAGCCACCCATTAATTTATTTTCCCTTATTTTTGTATCCTTTATTCGTTACACTTTTATACAAGAAAGACGCGCATGTACTTTCACGAAAAAAATTCAATAATAAATACAAGAATAAAACAAATAATTCAAATTCCCAAAAGTGAAATAAGATCAAACCAAATCCTTGTATTCAGTGTGTAATTATAAAAAATATTTATACTAGAGGCATATGCAATTAAGATTCGTTTGAAATAAATGTAGTTTTTGGCAACAATCGTTAGCCATATAAAAACTACTATTGGAGTAACAATAGTCTCGCTTTATCAAGACCTGACAGATATTGTCTTCTCGGAGGGTCAACACACTCCAGAGAACAATAAGAAAATGAGAGAGAAAAGGAAGAAGGAAAGGTGGGTGTAAATGAAGAAAAGGAGGAAGAGGATAAGTCACATATAAAAAGACGAATACCAAGTCGTCAGTAAAATAAAATAAGCAACAATAACGATGATACGGGCAATGATTACAATCAACTTGAATTGTCAGTATCAAAAAGTTAACATCAGAAGCATATTATTATTGCAAGTAAATTAACAGAACACACCGAAATCTCCAGGACAACAAATTTGCCTCTGCAACCCTCACTGCAGCCCCAGCATCCAGTCGGACCTCGGCGTCTGCATTTGCGTACAAAGGGCCATTAAGCAAGGGCGTTACTCCAACACCTGTAACTCAAACTATGCACGCTGGTAAAATAAATACTCAGACGTGCAAATAAATACAGACGAGTATGACGGAAGGTGTACCAAGTCACAAACTCCCACGTATACATATGTGAACATATGTGCATGCATAAATGTACGATCATCTATCACCAGCTTGCTTACAATGAAAGAATGGAACATGGACATAGAGAGTCGATTCACAAAAACAAAGTACCCACTTAGAGATAGGGTATCTGGTATGTTACAGTTCGGATATCCTTTTCAGAACGAGCAAAAGTATACAGACACACATGCGCACGCACGCGCAAACACACACACACACACACACACACACACACACACACACACACACATATATATATATATATATATATATATATATATATATATATATATATATATATATATATATATATATGACACAAAGGGTTTCACTTTTAACTAGGGTTCACTCCAGCACATCTGATAACTTCACAAGCTTATGAATTTAAATTTAGTTCCTACTTTTAAGCAGAGAGAGAGAGAGAGAGAGAGAGAGAGAGAGAGAGAGACTCTGTGGAAAACCCCACAAAGGTTGCGGTAGAATTTAAATGTCTTTTCTTCTTAAACTATAAATATTAATAACAACTGAACTCTCAGATGATGGCAATCGCCTGACCTCTTAATACGTTAGAAATCAACTTGAGGTGGGTTAACTTTTTTTTTTATATTTTCATTTTTAACTTGGTGTTATTTTGAGAGAGAGAGAGAGAGAGAGAGAGAGAGAGAGAGAGAGAGAGAGAGAGAGAGAGAGTGTGTGTGTGTGTGTGTTTCGTGGGGAGGGGGTCTTTCATCTTGTCAAAGTTCTATCTTCGAAACTGTCAAAGTTACGAAAGTCAAAGTCTGGAGCTTAGTAAGAATAACATGAATATTTCATAGAATAATAATAATAATAATAATAATAATAATAATAATAATAATAATATATCTCCACAAAGAAACTGGATTTACTGACATTAAGTATTTAATACGTGTATATATACATATATGTATTTATGTATGTATATATATAAATTGCCCTCTTATATATGTACATATATACATTATACACGTGTAACTTTAAACTCATGTGACTAAGAGAGTAACTTAAAATAAATTCTACCGGGATATCTAAAGGATGTTGAATGTGCGATCGATTAAATGTTTGTCACATAAAGCGGATGTTTAGTCACAAACTCTGAAGACCATCACGCTTTTAGTATCTTCGATAGGTTTCTTGAATAATGATTCATAAATTTGCATAAACATTTCAAGGAAAGCTAGCAAACACATACGTACACCTCTACTTTTTACTGATCCATAAGGACGTAGTCGCGCATACATCTAAATAAATCAGCGCACCAGCTCAAGATCACATGGCCAAGTGCTTTCGCATACCTCTAAGGAAAGGCATCCGACGCTGGACTATTCCTTAACCGCTGCATCGAACTGCTAATGGATCTTGACTGCTAACATAATGGCAGCTAACACTTACATACTGAAGCAATATACGATTTCCCATTAACATTCTTTACCGGTAGGATAAGCCAGTAACGATGCATATACGAGTTAACATGATGTGACGGGTACATAACTTTAGCGCGAGCAGTTAATGAGATAATTTAGAGAGCGTAGCAGTTGCGCTTTTTTCTTTAATTACAGTGGTGAGGATAACTAGCAGCAAGGGAGGACTGTGATCGTGTAATTGGGACACATAAAATAGAAACAATGAAGGCAAAGGAAGGTTCGCCATGGATTCGTGTTATCTAGTAGTAGTCAGTCGGATGATCGCTTTTTCCAGCAACTTGGAATGCATCACGAGACTAGTTCCAATTGTGAAAAATCACAGCATCTCATGTAAAAATGTGTACTTCTTAAACCACACGCATTTTTTCCCGTAGAGGAAGTGGGGTATAAACCTTTTGGTTCTCAATAAGATGTTTTTTGAGAGAGAGAGAGAGAGAGAGAGAGAGAGAGAGATGCGGTCGTAGGCCCATACTACTCAGTACAAGGTCTATAGAATACAAGCTGAACGGATCAACAAGGAAGCGAAGGATTTTTCAAGAAACGGGTCCAGTCGTATCTCTCTCGTAGATCGATCTTGAATCTCACCGACGTTCATTCCTTTTAGGTTGTGTCAGCCTTGTGCTGGCACGGGCTCTTGCTCTAGGACAGCCCGTAACGTTGTCTTTCTCTCCGGTAAAGCAAGGTTGTTAGCGGATGATTAAAGAGGACCATAAACTGTAATACATTACAGAATAAATTAAAGAAATAACAAAGATAAACAAAAGATACTATGGTAATGAATCCTACAGTTCTGCGCGGAAGCTCGAGCTATTATGGCCCAATGATTTCCATCCCAGGGTCCGGCCTGCCGCGCCCGAACATAAAAACTGCATCTAAAAAATACCCCCAGAAGGTCTAAGGCCCTGTGACTGGATGACTCTCAAGACGCGAGTCCAGGATACACTATAATCATGCAATTAAGGAACTAGTCACAGATTACTGGCTCTAAATCCATACGATTTAAGGCTCCAATATTAGAGGGTAGGAAGCTTCATATTCATTTGGTTCTGTGATTATCTCGATGCCCTGTCCTTGAACTTTATTCAGCTTCCAAATTATCGAAAGCATATCCGTGATAAAGAAAAGATTCAGAGATACTTAACATCATTATACAAATTGGTGCATTTCATACTTTCTTGAGATTACTTGCTTCGCATGGCATAATCGCCCCCTCAAAAAGAAAAAAAAACGAAAACTGAAAATTCTAAGATAATAAAATAAGAGCTACACCAAAACAAAAGAAAAAGATGTTTAAATCATTAAACAGATGATTATGCAAAGCAAAAACACACCCTGGCCATTATAAAAACTGCCCGTCGCAAAAACACGCCGACCGCAAACAAACACTCAGAGCAGTAACGAATAGCATTATAAGCCATGAAAGATACAGTCATACTTAGCAATTGTTAAAAAAAAACTCCTACCAAGGCGATAAAACACTAAAAACAATAAAAAAGGACAGTTTGTACAACACCAAATGCTAAACAAGAAGATTAAATCAAATGACTCAACACAGATTCGTATCAAACGTCAACACGCCTTCGAGCCATTGAGAAAGACATCGACTCTCGATTCCGATGAGAACAAATGGGAAAAAACCGTTCTTACTCGGCCTTATTCGGTCAGCTCTGGGAAATTCGGCCTTATTCGGCCATCAAGAGGGACATCTCACCAACGACTTTTCCAGTCCATGTCCGCTCAAAGTCCTTTTCAACAAGCAACAGTTACTTTCCACGGCCAGAACAGGATCTCTGGTAATATTATTCGACGCCCACGCGAATCTTAAACCGAATATGGGGAAGATGGCAACAGCAAGTTGTTGAGAAAGGAACTCATAAAACATTTCTATACAAACAGACAAACATAAAAAAAGGTACAAGCGCCTGTGAGATTTTTCCTTGGCCGTGACTGAAAAAACTATATTTGGAAAATTTGGCTAAAAAGCGTTGGGACATCTAAATCAGTTAAAGCCTGAGAGAGAGAGAGAGAGAGAGAGAGAGAGAGAGAGAGAGAGAGAGAGAGAGAGAGAGAGAGAGAGTCTAAAGCAGAGTTTGGGGACGGACCCAGGAAAACCATAAAACTCCAGTAGCTAGCACGCCCGACCTCCTACCAACGGTGGCACAGGGTGGGCTTTCGGATGAAGAAGACTGTATGAGATACAATCTAGAAACGGGCGAGCACGCACGCACACACACATACGCACACACATGCACACGCACACGCACACACAAAAACACATACAGGATACAACTAAAAAGTGGTACCAAAATATAAAACCAAAGTATGCCTTTATCTAAATTGATCTCTAATTGTATTTATCAAGCGGTGTGCATGAGTCTGTTCCAAGGGATCATATCGATAATGAGAGCCTAGTGGGTTGAAGCCATGATGCCGTATTATGGTCATCGTCGGACTGTAAAGAATTGAGCAAAGGTGCCATTATCCATGTTATGAATTTAAACGACCCTGACTCATCGGCGAGACAATAATAATCTGCCCGTGGTCAGTTAGGAGCATTAATGCTGATAATGGAGGTCTCCCCGCGGCTTCCGTAAGAGTACTAGCGGCCGTAGGTAAATGGCAGCCTTAAAGTACGGCTTAAATGGCGATTTACATGACCATATGAGAACGGAAGGTAATATTAACGGTTATCTTGAAGGGAAAATCAAAGTATGTTCAGATAGTGATTCAGGGGCTCTCGACTAACATGAAAATGATAGTCGATGGTTTCTGGAAGCCCCTCAGAGATCTTGTGGTCAGAATCCTGAAAATGTAATCTATTGATTATAAAAACAGGCATCAAATAAATAAGTGACTAAAATGGTTAGGAACAAAATAAGCCATATAAGTCGGAAAATTCAGCTCCTCAAAGCTGCTTACGGCTACAATTATACACATTTAAGGAATGCAAAACAGAAAAATTAACCCTATCCAAACATGTTTTTTTCTATAAAAGCAAAGTATACAAAAACTGCTGCGTATTCACTGTTTTCTCTTCAAATCTCTTTTTCATTTACAATCTCGAGATTAAACTGGTTTATTGTAACTGACCCATCTGTCTGTTCTTCAAGGCATTAGCTGACACCTGATTAAACTGACATACACTCAAGCGTGCCAAAGGATGATGTCCGTAATCTTTTTATTGAAGTTTAGGTTAACTATATATTTTTCAATCGTTCGTTGACAATACTGGCAAAGCAAGCAGCGACTCGGTGTGGATTTAACTCGTGTTTGCTGATCACATACAAAAGAATAGATCAGTCAATGGCAATTGTTTTAAAGAATGGTCCTTATTTTATGCAAGCAGTTAAATACTAAAAAATTTTCAGGACTTAGAAGTAGTGAATGAACATTTTTCAAGATTTTGTTTTAATATCAGAAGTCCAAAAACATAACTTGAAATCTGGCAAATAGGTGACACGGTTGTCCCAGATTAATTTCTTTTTTTTTATTGTAAGACCAGAAGGCCAGGTAACCAAACACCATTATCTAACTCGGAACAGAAAAAAAAATATGAAAGAAAAAGGCAGGAATGACAGTAAGGGAAGGAAGCTACATGATCCATTTTAAATAGACTGGAGAAATAAGAAGAAAGTTACGATGGCCAATTCAATTACATAAAAATATGTTCTCGAGATTATAAAAGTCCCACGCTTAATATCTGCCATGAATAGTATTTCTTTTAAAAGTTATAACTTATTTATTTTCAACATAAAAAGTCTATTACCCATACAGTGCCCCACGACTTCAGTAATAACTCTCCTGGATTCAGGATCCTGCCTGGATTTGAGTTCCTTACCAGAAATGCTCACTGTTTACTTGTCTGTCTCCTAGTATTTAGGACCTTTAATAGTGAAAGTCTTTACAGTATCTGTGATGTAGTTACATTTCCTATTATGTTTCCATGTTAATTAAGTATCTACAATGTATACTGCTCTAATTGCTGATCAAGGAAGTCACCTCTCACTAGCCATAAAATCCTGGGGGATAAGACAGCTTGAAAAAGCTGATGAAAGTGATACGGCATCCTTAACTTTGAAAAAGCTGATGAAAGTGATACGGCATCCTTAACTTTGAAAAAGCTGATGAAAGTGATACGGCATCCTTAACTTTGAAAAAGCTGATGAAAGTGATACGGCATCCTTAACTTTGAAAAAGCTGATGAAAGTGATATGACATCCTTAACTTTGAAAAAGCTGATGAAAGTGATACCGGCATCCTTAACTTTGAAAAAGCTGATGAAAGTGATACAGCATCCTTAACTTTGAAAAAGCTGATGAAAGTGATACGGCATCCTTAACTTTGAAAAAGTTGATGAAAGTGATACGGCATCCTTAACTTTGAAAAAGCTGATGAAAGTGATACGGCATCCTTAACTTTGAAAAAGCTGATGAAAGTGATACCGGCATCCTTAACTTTGAAAAAGCTGATGAAAGTGATACAGCATCCTTAACTTTGAAAAAGCTGATGAAAGTGATACGGCATCCTTAACTTTGAAAAAGTTGATGAAAGTGATACGGCATCCTTAACTTTGAAAAAGCTGATGAAAGTGATGCATCCTTAACTTTGAAAAAGCTGATGAAAGTGATACAGCATCCTTAACTTTGAAAAAGCTGATGAAAGTGATACGGCATCCTTAACTTTGAAAAAGCTGATGAAAGTGATACCGGCATCTTAACTTTGAAAAAGCTGATGAAAGTGATACGGCATCCTTAACTTTGAAAAAGCTAATGAAAGTGATACGGCATCCTTAACTTTGAAAAAGCCTTAATCTTTGAAAAAGCTGATGAAAGAGATACGGCATCCTTTACTTTGAAAAAAGCTGATGAAAGTGATATGGCATCTTAACTTTGAAAGCTGATGAAAGTGATGCTTTTTAACTTTGAAAGATGAGTGATACGGCATCCTTAACTTTGAAAAAGCTGATGAAAGTGATACACCATCCTTAAGGATGCCGTATCACTTTCATCAGCTTTTTCAAAGTTAAGGATGCTAGTATCACTTTCATCACCTTTTTCAAAGTTAAGGAAGCCGGTATCACTTTCATCAGCTTTTTCAAAGTTAAGGATCATCAGCTTTTTCAAAGTTAAGGATGCTGGTATCACTTTCATCAGCTTTTTCAAAGTTAAGGATGCTGGTATCACTTTCATCAGCTTTTTCAAAGCAGGATGCCGGTATCACTTTCATCAGCTTTTTCAAAGTTATGATGTTGGTATCACTTTCATCAACTTTTTCAAAGTTTGAAGCTGCTATCACTTTCATCAGCTTTTTCAAAGTTAAGGAAGCTGGTATCACTTTCATCAGCTTTTTCAAAGTTAACTTTGAAAAAGCTGATGAAAGTGATACGGCTTCCTTAACTTTGAAAAAGCTGATGAAAGTGATACCGGCATCCTTAACTTTGAAAAAGCTGATGAAAGTGATACCGGCATCCTTAACTTTGAAAAAGCTGATGAACGTGATACCGGCATCCTTAACTTTTAATCAGCTCTTAAAAAAAGACTCTCCACACTAAATATCCGAATTTAAGAGGGAAAACTGGAAAGCAGTACAAATGGAGTGTCTCCTCCCCGCACCAAACACCTTTCAATCAAAATTAATTAACGCATATGACTTGTCCCCCGTTTTTACTTTTCACCTGTTGATTCGTAACTGAATAATGATTACCTTACCAGTCATAAACCATCTTGACCAGGAGCTTAATAATACACAATTAAACGACGATGATTTGAGCGCCTTGAGGCACCAGCCCTCAGCCATTAATAACCAGGCCCGACACTTAATGCATTCCACTGGGCTAATGCTGTCCGCAATTAATGGCTTAATGTCATGCTCGAAGCATATACTCTCCAGCCATAAGAAAGGTTGAAGGTTCTCCCTGGCAAAGCATTCAGTTTAGTCAAGCGAAAACGTTTAACACAGGTTTTGGGCGTTTTATTCTAACTATTTCCTTCCTATATGTATAAAAAAAAAACACACAAAAATGTGTCTTTACACGTCAATACATACATACATACTTCGGTACACACACACATACACACACATATATATATATATATATATATATATATATATATATATATATATATATATATATATATATATATATATATATATATATATATATATATATATATATATATATATATATATATACACAGTATTATAAATATATATCCTTCAGTCACAAAGGAGTCCGCGACCAAACTTGGCCGCGGAATAAAATAAATGATAACGACTCGTACCGAGTGAAGTCTGGCGCCGAGGCCTTCCCCGATTCCTATCGCCCTTTGAAAATAATAAATAAAGAATAAGGTTAAAAAAAAGGGGGGGGGATACGCGATCTTTTGAAAACTATAAAAAAAAGGTACAAAATACGAAAGGAAGAAAAGTAAAATCCACTACAAATAAAAAGCTAACAAAGAATTCCATCAGACATAACAGAAACAAGATTACAGAGAAATATAACACTAAAAAAAAAAAAAAAAAAAATGGAGGGAGCAGAAGGAAGGTGAAGAAAACGTGACCTTCGTCTGACCTTGTGTGGTATCGCTGACGCTTTGATTCGCATATATAGCCTTGTCCTTACCGTTAACAAAACGTTTGTCTGCTACGACCCGATGTTTATTGGTCCATTGTTCGGCGTCGAAGAATAGGCATGCTTTGGTCTGCTTTCCATATGGGGGGATTGTGGCCGTTTGCCTGCGCCTAAGCACAGAGAGAGAGAGAGAGAGAGAGAGAGAGAGAGAGAGAGAGAGAGAGAGAGAGTATTCTACCATAGCAACATGAAGAAATTCAGCAATCAAAACTTGGTATTTACAGGGATGAAAGCAGCAGACACTTCATGGGACGAAGCCATGAAACTTAAGTTGGTAGCCAATTTTTTTTAATTCTACTTAATCTTAGGTATAAAGAACTCAGAAAACATATGACCTTTCGCTTCCTTATCAGGATCATCTTTATTTTGTCTTATTGTCATAATTCCAGACGGACTAACTTCTACATTCCAAACGTTAACTACAATTCTTTCTACATGTAACTATCTTTTGCCCCAAAGTGTATTTCTGCTCCCCGAACCAAAGTTTCGCGAATTGATTTCCTTTCTCGGTCAAAATTTATACTTCTTTTGTGCTAGTAAGTTCATTTAAAAGTAATATACGGTAATCGAGCATGGCAGAGCGCGAATCCAATACGGAAAGTATTCATAAATGCAACACTCCATAATAAGCACATGAACATGCATATACAAAGCCAGCAATTGAAAATCAAGCATCCATTCACAAGAAACCTCGCTCGCCGAATAAGCACAACCTCCTTACCCTCACTAACTGTAATCCCAACCCTAACAAAAGAAAAAAAAAAGCAAATCGTATAATTTATATGGCAACTTTCCACACATGACCAAAACCAGACACTAACCGCAGACTTTACGTAACAATTAAATGCAACAACCTCCAACGCATCAACAAAAACAAATAAAAACCAAACACAATTTAGGAAGTGAACCCTTGGCGCCAGGACCATCAGGAGAACAACTTGCAGAAGTCGTGCAACTGAGCAATTGCAAAAGCCTGGCTGGGGCCTTCCACTTCGCACCGATTAGAGAATCGCGACGTCGGGGCACCCCATCGGCTCTCCTTGTAACAATGATGAATGATGACCACAAGGGGCTACGACCTTCGTCTGTCCACCATTGATGCCATGTAAATCCGCTAACATTCAATTATAGTTCGACGTGGAAATGCCCGGTACAAAAGCAAGGTACAATGGACTCACGCTTGGCAAGTGACTTTTATTGTTGACTTGGAAAAATTATTCAGTCTTTAAGCGTTGGCAACACGTATGTTTAAAAAAAAAATATCCCTTTACTGATCCTAACTAAACATCTCAATAATAATATTAAACACGAGGTAAAGTTCTCTGCTTTATCAAATAATTAATCTCAGCTGTTTCTCATTTTCAATACATGATGTTACTAATTGCAAAGGTAAACTGACAATCCGCACTTATTCACTTACAGACAGAATATAAATGTATGCCTGAAGTATGATTACTGAATTAGCAAAATATATTCAAATGTGAGTAGGCTTCACAAGAAAAGGAAAACAAAACTAAGAAACTGCAGCCAAAAAAAAAAAAAAAAAGATGGCTGAAAGGAAATTTAACTGTTCCCCTCTCCTAACTGAAATATGGTCACGTTTACGACTACAATTTGCCTTACATCGCCTTTTAGGAAGAGATGTAATTAGGAATCTATATCCCCTTCTATGAAAAGTATATCATTATAAATGAAGCTTTGGCAGAGGGCTAACCCATCTTCAATGCAGCCGTAGTCAATGTCGGTGAGCATACTTGCCAGTTCCTTTTGTTCAATATTTGCTCTAATAAAAGGATTTAATGTTCCTATAACCCTCTTCTAAAATACATCATCCAAACTATAACAATAATCAATTTTACGCATCTAAATTTCCAAACCAATAAAAAAATAAGAATAAAAAGACACTGGATCTAATATTTGTACAACTCATTTTACTCACCCCATTACAAGTTTTAAAAAAGACAGTTGCAAATGCAAACAAGACAAGCAAGTGACGTGCCGTTTGTGTAACTATATAGACAAAAGCAGTTTTCTTTTCACATTCCTTTCTGTTTTCAGTTCATCTTCTATATTCAATATAACCTGCGACTTAAGTATATATATCATAAATTCTGATGCCATAGAAGTTAACATCATATAATTATACTATCTGAACTAAAATTCCATATGAAAGCAGAGAGAGGACGTTATTCATCAAATTTTAAAGAGTCGTGCCCGCAATAGATAACAAACGTGTAAACCTAAAAACTAATTTGATTTTAGTCTTGGAAACTCTACAAATAAAGTTTGAAAAGACGGATACCTTATTAACAGTTCACGCTCCAGCGTAGGAGTCCTTTCTTTTCACAGTCAAGCTTTCTCCCGACCTCTCCACCACGTTCAAAATGTAATAAATCAACCTATAACGTTTAACCTCGGGGACGGGTAGGCATCATCTTCATCACATAAATGGACAAAGGTTATGGCATTCCAGAACATCAAGGGCTGCCCCTTAACCTGTATAATGCTTTATACCCCGTCCTCACGAAGGCCTACATTAAAAGATGAATATCTCGGAATGAATGATATGTACGTAAGTAAAAATCTCTAACATTCAATAAATTGCCTATAGAGATATGGGACACGCCATCCAGTCCATTCGAACACCTTTCTTCACCTTTGGCAAATCAGATATTGGATGAGAGAGGTTATTACCTGGACAAATGGGACATAAGATGCTGGGTTTCGAATACCTTGTGAACTGACTTGGATCATCCTTTATGAAATCTTTTTCTCGTGTTTTCCAAGTCCAAAGGGTTGCACTAAAAGTCTTTGGTATATATCTGTTAGAAACTTGCAATGGGATACTGAAAATACAAATGACAAGAATGTAAAAATAAGCATTACCAATTTATCTTTAAAAGTATTTCAAATTGAGGGAGTAATTTTTGATACTTCTTATATCTTGCGTATGTTAGAAAAACATTAAAAATCAACAGACAGAATCAACAAACAGCAGTCAGCGTACCTGAAACAATTAAAAAAATTAATATGAAGAAATAAATGTACGTACTGTTTAATAATAAGTATGCATACAGGAGATTTATTTTCTGATGCCATTCGCTTATGCCCCCTGATGATGCCAAGATCTACAGATCTTGGGTAAATCTTTTCTGGTGCAGTAAATTGGAACCAGCGAAGAGCAAAACGGGTACCAACAAACAGGTACCTTGTACAGTTACAAGGTATCGACTCATACCCTGGAGGCTATTTAAGCCTTCTAATAAGGGAGGCAAGTTACATGGAATGGGTGTGTGTGTGTGTGTGTGTGTGTGTGTGTGTGTGTGTGTGTGTGTGTGTGTGTGTGTGTGTGACGAGGGGGGCGGGGGAGAGGCGCCACCATCTGATGCTGAAGCTGGAGCACAGATCATGAGTAAATATTTAGGAATGCCCCTCAGGCCTAATAACAGCTTAGTTAACTATCAGTCTACGTTAAAGCATTAATACAGCTGATAATGTCAAGGGACACAGGATTTCTCTATAATGCCTCTTCACTAAACCCAAAATCGCATGCTTCACCAGCTAAGTGGTATGCACTGAACGTTATTCGTGATCAGGTAATAATTTGATGCTCGCAGAGAAATTCGCATTTGTTAAAAAAAATTTACACACGAATCGTTCCACTAAATGATAAGTTTCATCTTCCAAACCTGAAAAATGTGAGAGCGCAACAGTTAGAAAGATACGCTCGAATTATTGAGAAATAATTTTTCAACATCACTTTCAACGGTACGTGAAGCAAAAAGCCTTTTTGCAATTCCGCCATTCATGTCGTTCCTGTTCTTTATCCTATGTAAAGTAGATGTCCAAGATGTCTCCATCTGCTTTTCATCATCAGAACCGATTTAAATGCATGGTATTCATATATTCTAAAAATAAATATGTAACCAAGTTCAGCGCCTTCATTATTTTGCAAGATCTCGGCATACCAAATGACCCTCTTCAAATGTCTGCAAGTAATGGCACGGTGACTATCTCCTGATAACAATTAAAATATCAAGATAACAATGGAAATCGAAGGCCTATGTTGATACCATCATGAGGTCATTTGAACTGAGAATAAATTAACTGAGAAAATCAATATCTTTAAAAAATATCTGTCTCATGAAACTTTCTTTGCTGGGGTGCTTGATACTCTTATCATTCCTAGCCTATCCACTTCATTTTGGATCTGTGTCAATCATCGTTCATAACCTGTCCCGTGTCAGGATTTATACACTTTTCAATTACATAAATCTCTGTCTTTCTGTTTTTGACTTAACCGTCGAATGAAATTTTTTCTAGTATAATTATTTTCAACGAAGGCTAAAACAAATCACAATCATATATAATGCCAAAAATAACCCGGATGAGGAGTACCTCATTACAAAACATTTAACATCCTCCAAAAATAGTCGTTCAAATATACAGTACTATGGGAGACTGGAGAGAGAGAGAGAGAGAGAGAGAGAGAGAGAGACTGGAAGGGGTGCCGAAGTTCAGCGAGGCTGAATCATCGCGTCCATAATTTATAGGCTGGTTTGTCCTTATAGAACATGCATTCTCACTGCGATAGGCGACGAGGAAGACACAATTATCATGGCCCTTCTACCGGTTAAACCCCTTCACCTTCTTTGTCTCGTCGTCTCCTTTTCCATCTCCGGCATATCGGCGATCCTTGGCTCATCCTCGACGCGTGGGAGTGGACAGGAGACAGAAGGAAAAGAGGAGGGACGTCTACATGACAGCCAGGAGACACAACCCGTCATCGTCTGTCTCCCTCTGTCAATTTGCTAATTGGTTTTATCGTCTCGGGTCCGCCAACCGAAGGGCACTCAGCCTTTTCCGGCGTTTGTTTGGACACGGCTTTGTTTTCTCAGGAACTGGCCATTAAAACTTCACTCCTTACGCTAACGGTGAAGATTTAGATATTCTCTATAAAGTAAAATATATCTCCTCCTCCAACTTTCCAAAATTTCCTTAAACTTTAAATATTGATAGTTATTCCTTAAGGATCTGGTTTAATAAATAAAAAGGCATCTGGTTTAATAATAATAATAATAATAATAATAATAATAATAATAATAATAATAATATACTGAGAAAATCCTTTCTGAAAATAAATGGCATTTAAAACCAACTTCACTAACAAGATAACTAGCATCAAATCAAAGTTCTAATGAATGACAGTATTCTGTCTGCAGTGAAAATAAAACAGCGATTTATGTTTCAAATCTTTTATTTATTTGACGCTAAAACTTCTAGGACTTATTCAAACCTTGTTTTATGAACCTTATATCAAAAACCAGGAAGGTATTACATTTGCATTCTAAGTAAAGGATAACTTTACGATTATTAGTATATTCATCCGAAAAAGGCTTCCACTTAGTACGACACCCATTGTGTTTTGTGATAAAAGTGCCAAGAACGCTAAACCAATTATGTGTCAAAACAAATTTCTTCCGGTAATGCTTTCTTTTCGTTATAATGTTTTAATATATTTAGTATGTATTATTATGCACAATTATACATGCATACGTACACACACATATTTCATAGATGACAATATTTTTACAGCTATTTAATCATTAAAAAAAAAAACTATGGCTTTCGTATCACTTGTACGTATCTCTCTGATAAAGCTATGTGTGAAGCTGGGGGAAATTTTCGAATCCAGTGTATCATTTAATGCACTAACGTCTCAAAGAATAGGTTAGACATTCAATGTGCTATTAGCAGACACTACAAAAACACAGAGCTTCGGTGATATATGATGACGAACATACTATACATAACCATAGGAAAATCGCCCCATATGCCTAAGACCTCGAACAAAACTATGAAAAGCACATTACAGTTCAATCAATCAATCAATGCACATACACACACACACACACACACACACACACACATATATATATATATATATATATATATATATATATATATATATATATATATATATATATATATACACATATATACACACACATATGTGTGTGGGGGGGGGGGTACCATATGTCAGTGGTTGAGTGAGGGCTCAATTCACAAGGTCCGTGGTTCGGTCCCTAACTGCTGCTCGTACCCAGCTGTAAACAGGAATCAACGTCAAGCAAAGAGCTAGGGGCTAACAACCTCGTCCATAAATACTTGAGGTGAACTGGAAGGATTTGCCCTCCAGGTGCCGACCCTCTAACGAGGAAGGAGATAGCGAACACGCGCACACACACACACACACACACACATATATATACACAAATATATGTACATACATACATATATAGATGTATATTATATTTATATGTACACATACACATACATACATCTGGTGACGTAGTCAACCATTATGATACCAATACTATTATGAACAGTTCTTTTAGAAGGATATAAAAAAAATCCTTCAATGTCAATGACCTTCTGAAGTTATACCAGTCGGGGATACGGAGGAGACAGAGAGCGGGTGTCGATAGGCCTACCCACGGAAGTGATTGGCAAAAGATAATCTGGTGTCACGGGCCAATTTTGGTCAGGATATCGGACACGACGCCGCCCAGCGCTGAATGCTAAATGACCGTTGGTTCTGCTGGATGGAAAAAATACTGAAGGTTACATACGAAAAGGGATAACGGAGCACCCGTGAAAGGAAAGGTGGTACAAAGGAATGAAATGAACTATCTGTTACTCCTTGGTGTTTTTAAGCGAAATGTATTTTGCTCCGTGTAATTTTTTTTTATTATAATTTTTGTTAAGAGCGCTGGAGCCTCTATTAATGTTAATACGCTTTAAAACACTTCTAAATACCTTGTAAAGCCTCTCCGCTTCACTATACATAAAAGAAAAGAGGCCTGTCTACAAATCACGACTACAAAACAAAGGCAAATCCAAAAGCGTGTGACCATAAAACTAATCAGAGCCAGCAGCCTCCCCTAAAGGAAGGATCCGTTTATAATAGCAATGAAATCCACTGATGAATAAAATTCCAGCTACCCAGACTAGGCAACAAGCTGAGAAGAAGAAACAATCAATGCCAACCAGTTTTGTTGAGAGAGTTAACCTTTAAACCCTCAATGCTATATAAATATTTCAGAGGGCGTTTACACACCAGTCATGTGAAAATTAAACAAATTTACTTAAGTTTATTTAAAGAACGATAACTGAGCCCGGCAGCTCCCATTTTCCTCAAGAACAAAAAATTACTTCCTCCTTTCTTTTTAACAGACCAAAAAAATCAATTACAATACATCTAAACATTAAAAAAATCAAAGCAGGTGACATAACTGCGAAAGAAAGACATCAAAAATGTTACACGAAAGTTCAAAAACCTTAGTCTCCTGACTCTTATTCCTGATAAAAAAAAAAAAAAAAAAGCTGCTCGAATTAATATCCTTGAAAGAACACCAACTGGGGTTTCTTCCTCTTATGGTATACTAAACTCCTCCCTACTTAATAGGTCATTAAAAAGAACTAACGATAATTTTTTTATCTGTTATTAGGCCTACGCAGAGAAGGCTCCGCATATGATTAACTCGCGAAGGAACCTCGTCTTAACAAAAACCAAAGGAACGGCTAGAAAGAGGCAGGCGCGCCACGAAGCTTCGGATGTATAAGCAAGAGGCATAAGTTTAAATCCATTCATTGACAATAATAATAATAATAATAATAATAATAATAATAATAATAATAATAATAATAATAATAACAGCAGTGAAACTGACCATAACGTCGTTTGCCTTATTCGAAAAGAAAAGCACTTGGTTTATCTCATTCTTCTGAATATGATCAAAACCAAGGGGTTTCATTTTCCCCATGATAATACTAACTCGAATGCACAGGCTTATGAACGTTATGGTTATGTCAATCATTAATTATAATATTAAATGGTAATGTTTTACAATACTGCTGAAGCAGGCCAGACTATCTCCACACTTATCAATGCTGTCCTTCGAACCTCGTGGAGAGTGCAAGGAAGAAAAAACTTCGGAAATGAACCAAGGTTTCAGCAGAATTTTTTCCCCTTTTGACCAATAATAATAAGCGTACCGAACAAGTAAATATATCCTGACCAAGGTGCGCTAGATCTAAACTCGAAGTATACTAACAAAAAATTTGAAAGTAATCCACTCTGTGGTTTATGAGGGACTACATTTTAGCTAATGATCAGGTATAAAGTGTACTTATAATAACAGAGTATGATTATAATACTATTCGGGAAAAATTACTATAATTGTAGGCATAGGAACCAGAAAATGAATAGGAGTCGGCAATCCATAAAATTCAAGATTTACAAGAGAGAGAGAGAGAGAGAGAGAGAGAGAGAGAGAGAGAGAGAGAGAGAGAGAGAGAGAGATACTCTAATCAAAGACGGAGACTATTTGAATTATACAACCCTATAAAAAAATACTCGGTTTACGATCAACCAGCCATGGCATTTCGCCCTGGAGGAAATAGCAGGGACGGGCATAGGATATTTCAAAAGCGTATAACATTACATTTGCATAACTCTCATATCTCTCTTCTTGGTCTTGATTGTTTCGTAATAACGCAAACTATTTTCTACGTTTACTGACCTTTTACATTTCCTCCTGGATTCTTGGTTCTACCTGGTCCTCAACGATGTTCAATTCCACCTTGTAAGTAACTCTTTAAGTTCGTTTCTACGATCTGCCTGTCTTAAGAAATTCAATTTCCAGATTCTTCGTGGCTTCTAATGCCGCTAATCCAGACTTAACGCGGTTCGCAATGCTGACTAGATCTCAATTGTGTGTGGATAAAGCATATGCTTAGTTCTTAATTGCCTACATGTAGATTTTGCATGGTTCTCAATGGTGCACAGTTCGCGGCTCTGCGTAGTTCTTAAACGTTGCCTCATTCTAAATTCCTTGAGGTTATAAACTTACCTCGTCTCTGGCTGTATTTTAGTTCTAAAATTCTACCTAATTCTTAATTTTTTTTGTAGTTTTGTTCAATTATTGAATTCCTTCTTCAGAGTTCTCTGGCTCTTAGTGTGCTTGTCTCCTATTGTTCCCTGGCCACAAGTGATGCATTCTCCATGACAGATTCCTACTAAAGTAACTACAACGACAACCAAAATGAACAACTGACAGCGATATGCCTTTCCAGACAGCTGACTGGCTCGTAGATATAAAAGAAGAACGCGGCATCCCTTCTCATCCTTTGTAAGGAGAGGCAATCGAAAACACTCATCTATAAACTACTTTTCCTCCTCGAAAACTTTTCTTTTGTCTCCTCTTATCTCGAGACTCGATACTTACCGGACCGATGAACAAGCCTTTACGGGTACCCATCCAACAAGCCCTCTTCGGACTTACAAGTTCATTGCAGGAGTCGCAGCAGCAACAGGAGGAGGAGGAGGCAAGGGGGAGGGGAAGGAAAGAGGAGGAGAAGGACTAAGGGTGGCAGCAGAGGGAAGCCGGGGTGCTCTAGTAGCTTTATGCAACCACAAACCCTTTCGGATTGTCACTTTATTTTAGCCTTCCTCAGTTAATTGAGACACCCGCCCGTCCTTCGCGGCTGCTTCGTCAATCTGCCAAAGTTATCGATGGTCATCGCGCCGGCTGTAAATGTTCGGCATGACTGCCCATGCCCTCTTCAGAGAGTATAAACAAATGCCAATATGCATGCCAATGGTGAGCATGCCAGGGGCTTCCATATGCAGCGACAGATTCATCCGTATACGAAGGATTTGGGTTTTGTTGTGGCTTAGATTGAGTGAGGCCGTTCATCACTCTGACCGCCTGATTGGGATATTATCCTGCAACCTCTGAAACAAAAGGACGCATCGATCTGTTGTTTTGATATTGTTGTTGCTGGTGCTCTTTTACTGCGCCGACCCAAGGATTTGAAAAAAATAGTGGTTACATAAGGGGTTGGTTATTTGGTTACGGGTGATGCGAAAAATCAACCAAGACAACAAAACACAAGAAAGTCACAGACGTCGGAATATTTAACATGAACACGAAAGCAAAAGTGAATGAAACGAGCGACACACAGGTCGAAAGAAATGAATAGCGGAAGACGAAACATAAAAACGAAGAAGTTATCAAAATAACAAATCTTCCAAAACAGAGTTTCATCTTGGTAGCTAAACTGAGACGGTTCATCTTCTCAAAGCCCAATAAGGTTGCAGCACTTGAAGCACGACCTCCATCGGCATATTCAGAGTGGTCTTGATAGAATCAGTTGATCTCTCGAGTATCACCAGTCACCCAAGGTTGCACTAGTGGAATTTTTTCAATAAACTGATAATTATCCTAATAATAAAGGCCACATGAAGTATTGTTTCGATTAAACGGATGAAAGTTTTTTATCGTGAATTCGAACCTACTGTATTACCGTACTTCATTAAAATGATTATCAGTCATGGAACTACAACTAACTACAGTTTCATGCTTCTCAAGTTTACTTTTTAGATTGGGCTGGTTAGGCATGGTTAGGCAGTCGATTGTGGTAGGACAAATTACAGAATAACTTGAGTAAAAGTTAACTGACGTATCAACGACGTTCTTTGTGTATGATTTCTATAAAGATGCATTGCTGATCAATGAAAATTAAAAATTGTATTTCCTTCATTAATTACATAACATTTTTTTACGAAAAACGGAACAATCAAGAGATATCTGGCAGACTAATGAAAGCCAAAATGGACAGGGACCTTCACTGGTGTAATTCGTCTTTTCATTGAATAACATCACAAAATGCTATGAACAGAGACTATTACGACGATAAAAGCGACTCGTTCTCATTTTTTACATCATTTGCACTAAATAGTTCAAAAGTGAGCGATTTGTTATTGACAATTTACACGGAAAAAATTTGTGAAATTCAATGCAATTTGGAGTTTCAAGCAAATAACTTACATATTACATAGATATTTCCCTATACAAAATAAGATATATACTATAAAGGTTACAACTGAATAACATTTTGACCTGATAACGACAGAGCACATCCCACAGTCACACAAAAGGTACAGAAAGTCTGCGTAAATCAATGCACATACACGAATATCTGACAATAATTTACGAAAAATCGCAACAGAATTTACGTTATTCCATATATGAAAAAATAAACTGCCACCGGATTTACTGATTCCAGAAATGGAAATGTTAAACTACAACAGGATTTATCCGTTCCAGAAATGGATATGGATACGTACAGTTTCTGTAATTATTACTGAATTAACTGATTCCATAAATGAAAGTGCTAAAATACGCCAGGATTTACGGATTCCCAAAATAAAAATGAGCTAGATTAACACAAGATTAAAGATTCTAGTAATGATATTATATATTCAAGAAGAATAGCCTGTTCTGATCCCACATCCTGCAAAGGGGTAAAGACTAGCATCTTTCTGATTTTTCTGTAACAATATGATACACTGCATCCCGGCATGCAAATTTTGGACTGAAAAGACAACAGCTGAAACAATAATCGTAAAATTGAGAGAGAGAGAGAGAGAGAGAGAGAGAGAGAGAGAGAGAGAGAGAGAGAGAGAGAGAGAGAGACATTTCTAAAGTCTATGAATTTTGTGCTTATAATTCACATCGACTGGCATGACAAAAGTTAAAATAACCAAGAAAACCGAAAAGCGGTCAATTAATAGACGACAAGTCTTAAATCCGTCTGTTCAAAAACTTAATTTTTTCCACTTACGTAAATTTTTACTCTCTCTCTCTCTCTCTCTCTCTCTCTCTCTCTCTCTCTCTCTCTCTCACAAAATCTTAACTCTGACAAGTAAGAGAGAGAGAGAGAGAGAGAGAGAGAGAGAGAGAGAGAGAGAGAGAGAGAGAGAGAGAGAGAGAGAGAGAGTTCGCGACAGAACTATTTGATTTTCTGATAAATCTCTAATAAAAATCTACCGCTTCCGGGAACCCCTACGCAAAAATGAAACTTCATGGCTTAGCATACTGAAGCCAACTGAACGCACGCTCGGAAGAGTTGCTGTTGCACCTGGGCTCTGAAGGTTATGTAATAGGGAAGAAGGTCAACCGCTACTGTTACCACGACGGACGCCTCGAGTTTTTATTATATATATATATATATATATATATATATATATATATATATATATATATATATATATATATATATATATATATATATATATATGTGTGTGTGTGTGTGTGTACATACAAAACACACACACATATATATATATATATATATATATATATATATATATATATATATATATATATATATATATTATATATATATATATATATATATATTATATATATATATATATATATATATATATATATATATTATATCATATCATATCATATACCATATTAAGTATACAGATACATTCTCTCTCTCTCTCTCTCTCTCTCTCTCTCTCTCTCTCTCTCTCTCTCTCTCTCTCTCTCTCTCGCAAGAAATGAGTTTGATTTAGGGTGTTTGTTTCAAAATATAAATAATTATTTAAAACAAAAGATACACAGACTGATAGAGCAGAACTGTACACAAAAGGCTGCTAAACTTAATTACAAGTAATGTGTTCTATCATTAATTACTGAGCGGCGCGACGAACCACAAAGAGGTTTTGGGGGTGGCAATGTTTAAGGTACACACACACACACGTACACACCTTGATTAATAGTGTCCTCCAGGCAAGGGGGTGGGTGTGGATCCTTAAGCGGGACTCTGGGTGCCACCTGACCAAAGTTACCTTTTACGATCAGTGGTGTAAATATGATCATATTTATTCCAGTGGATGAGAAGGGGACTACATTTTGCACATATCAGCAGCTGTCAAAATGAGAAGGTGACCGATTCATCTTGGCGACGGAGAAACAATTATTGTATCGATTCAGTGGGACATTTATTTTATGTAGTAGTGTATTACACTGAAAGGGGTGGGGTTATGTACGGAAATCTATGCGAAGCGCAAAAATCGGGTAATCTACTGAGTATTAACCCAGAAATATCCAACAATTAAACTTTTTTTTTTTTTGGTACTCCAAAGAACGCTTATGTCTACTAATTTGGATATCACCTATAAAGGAAAGCTAAGTGAGATACTTCAAGTTTATTGAAATGGTTTCCTTAGACCAGTTCTCAGGTCCTCATCAATCCATGGTACCCTTACCTCACAGACCAGGGTTGGAAAAAGGCTTACTTAATATGAATTAACCAGTCTTTAATGACTTACTCTGAATTAACCAACTTTTAATATGTTTTCATTATGAACTTCATTCATTTACAGCACACTGAAGCATTATGCTCATGGAGAAATAAAGAAATAATAATAATAATCCTATTATATGGAATACAAAGTTTATCCACATATTTATTTTCGTAATTCATTTATAATTTTTGTACGATACCCAAAAAAGCAAATAAAAAAAATAGAAGATCAAACGATAATCTGAAGTTACTTCAAAACAAAAATTTCTCTACTTTGCCGTTAAACAATATCGCTAAAAACAACTGTGCCAACCAATAACAAGAAAAATGACCTCACCAATGATACATAGCTAAGGCAAAGGATCATTTTCAAAACTATCTACTTAATTTTTTAAACCTACATTTGTTGGCATTCAGGAAACATTGAACTTAAACAAGTAATGTGCAACATATTTGGTACGGGCTACATTATAAGTGCGAAGGAATGATACATCAATAATAATAATGATAATAAATTCATCACTAAGCCATAGCTCTTCGTTGGGTGAGTCGGTAGAGCTGCGGACTGTCACTCGATGGGCCGGAGTTCAATTTCCCGGCCGGCTGATGAAGAGTTAGATGAATTTATTTCTGGTGATAGAAATTCATTTCTCGCTATTATGTGGTTCGGATTCCACAATAAGCTGTAGGTCCCATTGCTAAGTAACCAATTAGTTCTTAGCCACGGAAAATAAGTCTAATCCTTCGGGCCAGCCCTAGGAGAGCTGTTAATCAGCTCAGTGGTCTGGTAAAACTAAGGTATACTTAACTTATTCATCACTAAGCCATTGATTAACCGATAAAGTCAAAATTAAACGAATAGATTTTTGTGACAATAACTTGGAAACAAAAAAATACGGAAAATAAGCACTGCCATACCTCAAACTCAGTAAGCAGTAGAGTAAATTTGATTCTCATATATAATATGCAACGCGTCAGTATCTCACGCCTCACTTGCCTCTGAATGTTTGTATCATGTGGGACTCCCGGGGACCAATATCACGATAAATTCTTCAGGAAATCTTTATTTATTTATCATAAATATTTTATGTCCATAACTTCATGGGAATCTCATTACTGCAGCATGCAAGTTTCGGACATCTAAAGCAATATATCAAAGTTTATTAAAAAAAAAAAAACGAGGTAAACAATAAGCTTGACATGTGGGAACAACTACATATAGGCTACATATTCAGAAATACAAAATTTAAACAGCATTAACGAATAGAATGCAGAAGTAAAATCCAATAATGAATAAATAATCTTCTTCTGATTCCCCTCCAAAACAAACAAACCAAACAGTTATAAACGCAAGCATCTTTTAAAAACTTGAAAAAAAAGCAAACATCTGATTTGGGGAACCTAATTTACCCGAAGCGCCGCGCAAAACTACCCTCACCTTCTTGCCCGTTCAGGAGATGGGCACATTCGTAACTCTCCGCCTATCTCAAGCTGTCATTTGCAAAGGCCATTATGTTAATGCCCAATAGCTTAAGCGCTATGCGGTTATCGCGCCTTTTAACTCGACTCTTTTGACCTGCATGATAATGCCTTAAAATATCGCGTAAATCACCTTTTTTTTTGTTTAGGAAATATTCAAGGTCAGTCATTTCTACTTGTGGAAAGGGAGGGGAAGACCTAAATTTTTTCTTCTTATATTTTTCACAAGTCCTTTCTCTTTACCTACGTTGACTTCCTTCATGAAACCACGTCCTTGCAACTTCAGGCACGCCATGGACCCCTGCCCAAGTGTCAAATGGCTTTCGGGAACTATTAAGTCACCCACACACTTCTTGTTTTAATACACTTCTTACGAAATCAATATTTTCGCTGTTTCTGGGTATTTTCGCATCATGTACATCACAAATAAATAGATGCAGAGGTTGCTCTAGATAAAATATAACAACCGGCTACAAATAATTTGATTTTGAATGACTCTAGATAAAATCTAATAACTGTCTACAAAATTTTTTATCTTGAACGTCAACTAACATGACGAATATCTTCAAATGACACCCATTTCTAAATAAGAACCCGTATATGAACATTATATGCTAAACCATCGCCGTCTGAAGCATGAGATACAGTGTGGCGTTGCCAGTTTTAATTCCTAATTCCTTTGATTCCATTTGTTCTTTTTATATGGTAATAAGGCGGGCGGGAGGGCGAGAGAATTACAACACCAGTCAGGTAAGGGAGACTGTAAAACAGCTCTTGCAACTGCTTATGGGATCTGACATGTCGAGGGCCTCTTTGCGTTATGTACACTGATGGGAGGAGTCCCCAGGGAGTATATGGAGAGGGTGGAGTGGGGTGGGGTGGGGCGGGGGGCGGTCAAGGTCAGAGCATGTCTTAACGTTACGCCAACCATGACTCGTTATTATGATCATCATCATCATCACTATCATCATCATTCAAAGGAAAAATAATGACATGTGAAAACTTTTCACTCATCCGGATATTCCCTCGTTCCTTATTCATCACTATTTTGTTAAAAAATGCTGTTTACGCCGTAAACTTGATGAGTCATTCAGTGACCCAATGTTATTGTGTTGGTTAAATTATTAATCCAGTTATTTTGGATGAGTTCTAAACCACGTCTTAGAAACAGATTTGAAGGCTAACTCATATTACCCATATTACTCATCTAGTACATACATACCTAAGTTGGTTTTTTCATGTAAGGGCATACTGTATTCATACCGTCATTAAAGAAACACTTGAAATAAGTATACTGGTAATTATATATCTATATATATATATATATATATATATATATATATATATATATATATATATATACAACACACACACACACACACACACACATATATATATATATATATATATATATATATATATATATATATATATATATATATATATATATATATATATAATATGTATACTTACATAAAGTAAAATGTAATACTAGAGCCCTCGACAGCACTGAACTTCCGTAAGCTCCGTGGCAACTATATCTGGTGCTTAAACAACGGATTTTTTCATGCAGGGTTACTTTTCGCAGACGTGGGATTCTTCCTAAATAACCACAGTGTGGACAAAAACATATCTACCTAAACTAAAGAACATTAGGGACAAAAGTCGTGAGAAAACAAAGTGTTTCAAGTACCGTGCATCTTTACATTTGTGTGTGTGTGTGTGTGCGTGTGAACAATTACGAAGAAGAATTACTCTTACCAGGGTGTAACAGCCTTGAAAGCCATTTAGTCTCAGATACGCCGTGTCAGAAGAAATAATCAAATCAACATTTCATCGTAAACAAATGTGATAAACATCAAAAATTAAATTCGTTATTATAGAGCAGCTTCATGAAAAATGTAAGAAAAAAAAAAAAGTTAAAATCCACCTTCATTATTTTTCGTTAAAAGCAGAACAATCGTTCGAAGCGGTACCCCGAAAACGATTCGACTCGACGGAAATGCACGCCCCGATGCACCTATTGATTACTGAATCGATTCTTCTGGGACCATTATTTTCGTCGTTCCCCAATGAATATAAAGTTTAAATAAAAAGTCGGAAAACTCGCACATTAATCAACTCCTCTATGAACGAAACAAAAACACTTCGGAAAAACACAAGCGTAATAAAAGCGTAAACAAACCGCGGAATAAAAAGTGGAAAGCCAAACAGGCAACCGCAAACTAACGACAAACAAAAAAAAACTGGGAACGAAAAAGGAGGCTAAGATCAAATTATAGCGTAGCGAAATGCTGAATCCTCGGAGCTTAAATGAAATGAAACAAAGCGCTTAAGGAAGTAATGAGAGGCCGGCGGATAACGAGTATGAAACGGAATAATCGATGATGATCGGAGGAAAGATAAAAAAAAATCAAGAATCTACAAGAGATAAGAATGAAGATGAAGAGATAAAAGGGCAGCGTAGGAAGAAGGGCGGGATCTTGCTGGCATCATAACCAGGAAACACTAGTCATCACAGGGCGTTAAGACTCTTACACCAGGAGGAGGAGGAGCAGGAGCAGGAGCCAGGGCTGGAGGAGGAGGAGGAGGAGGAGGAGGAGGAGGAGGGGATATAGGAGAAACGAAAATGAAGAATAAACGGGAGCAAAAGACTGTATAAAACGAATTATCAGAGAGAGAGAGAGAGAGAGAGAGAGAGAGAGAGAGAGAGAGAGAGAGAGAGAGAGAGAGAGAGAGAGAGAGTTGGAAGAAAATCTAAATGAGCATACGTTATAAAATGCTGGATAAAAGGCGAAAGAAGAAACACAGAGGCATAAAATAAAGTGGGAACACAAAGAAGGGGGAATACAGGCACAAAAACTACACAGGGAATTCTTAGGTAGAAAAAAGTAGGTGGAAGAAAACGACCATGAAGAAATGGAAGATAAAAAAAATAAGCACGGAAGAGGAAGAGAGCTAACGTAAAAACTTAAGGGAGGATTCGGTACTTTAACATATGAAAATGCGAGCAACAGGAAGTGAAGGAATCAATCGAAATTTCCGACAGGAAGTTGGTTGTTTTGCAAATGCTTGAAGGCATGAGATATAACTAAGGGTAAAACGTGTGCTTGTATGTGTATACATACATACATACATACATATACATATATATACAGTATATGTATATAAATATTTGTATATGTATATATATATACATATATATGTGTGTGTGTTCTTTTACAAACGCTTGACGGAATTAGATGTAACTAAGGGTAAAATACGAGTGTGTATGTATGTATGTATATATATATATATATATATATATATATATATATATATATATATATATATATATATATATATATATATATATATATATATATGTGTGTGTGTGTGTGTGTGTGTGTGTGTGTGTGTGTGCGTGTATACACAAAAATATGCTGGTAGTACACTTTACGATACACGAGTATATAATCACGAAATATTAATTTATGTTGAAAACGTTACTGATTCTTAGTGATATAAATTTGAGCATGGATGTCGTAACGAGGTAATTAAAGAAAACCAATAAATTATTTGTGGAAACGAAAAAAATAATAGCAAGTGTACAAGTAAACAAAATAAAGAATCTAACAAAACATTCGAAACAAATGAAGAGCTGCCAACACTCTCTATCAACATACACATTTAAGTGCATGTAAAGCGGAAAGTATGCAAGCCGAAGCCTCTTCATTTACTTCTTTATTATTTTTTTTTAAATAATATTCAATCATTCAGTTGGAAATTAAAGTGACGAGAAGATCCATGAGTTGTATAAAAAAAAATATTCTCAGAACCAATGAGTACTAGATAAAATATTTCTTTGAGTGTCTTCAAAAATACTTGAGCGGAATCTTTGCGATAACAATTTAACACTGGCGGTAGCAGTAAAGCACGTTAAACAATCACTTTCCAACGAGATTACCAAGTTATTTCTTTTACTGCAAAGAAAAAAAAAAGTCCATTACTCACACAAGACGAAACAATACCATAGCTGATAACCTTGTCTTTAGGGTGTGTCTGCAGAGACGAGAGGGTAATGTTATATCAGTCTCTTTGAAAAAAAAAAGGTGGGGAAGCAGGTTGAATGATTCAGAAAACACGAGAGAAAGTAAAGAGTTCCACAGTCTGGTGATGAATGGTACGATACGTACATTAAAAATAAACACATCTCCACGAGACTAGAACGAACAGCAGAGACAAAGCAACTTCCGGTAATTTACGAGATGGCTGTGTTAAAACTTCACAGTTTTCGTTCCAACATTTTGACGCAAGTTCATCGATCCCATAACGATAATGATAAATAATAAATCGTTCTTACCTTCATTAAAACCTCATGTAATTTTTAGGTTAATTTTGCTACAATCATAAGCAGAAGTATGTCATCGTTCACATATTATCGCTACTTATATTTGCTATAAGTGGCCGTGAATCTCGTTAAGATGCCATCTTATGAACTTCACACAGAAATAATATGAAGCAATTACAAAAACATAAAAAGACTGAATTGCCAAACTATTCATTTCAACAGTTCACAAATACATCATATCCTTAAGGCTTGTATAACAAAGAAAAACACATCCCCGAAACCTTCATAACACAAAGATGGAAAAACATACCTTGAGACCTTCATATCACAAAGAAAATACTCCCTCAAGAATAAAAACAATGCAGAAAAAACACCCATAAGACCTTTCACAAACCAAGAGGAGAAGAAAACACACGAAACACACCCGTTAGACCTTACCTGGCTTATAAGGTGTTGTTTCCGAAAATATGGGAAGGACACTTCCCTTTGAATAATGCTTTAACCCAACAAATACCCGAGAGACCTATATTAAAAATGGAAATCACAATAACATTATCTAGATGTACAATTATGCCATCAAAACATAAGAGATAAAACCTGTAAAATATACAGAATGCAAATTACAAGTAGTGGATGGTAAAAACATATGATTTATATCAGTTTTGATGATTCATACACGCATTAATAAAAATGTCAAATAAAAGTATATATAAATATAAAAGTATAAATAAATATACAGTATAAATATTGTAGAGGGATGCACAAAACATTGATACAGTGATATTGTACACGAACACACAACATAAAACGGTGATAATAGAAGTGAATGCATAAATAATATTCTGCCCAAACACTCAAATATCTGATCAAGCAAAGCTGAACACTCCGGTTACATCGTAAATATAAACTTACATAAAAACGTCCACTATCAGCAGACGACCGGTATTAATGAGAAGGAATGGGATAAATAATGAGCGCCCCTAGAAAGGAGTGATGAGGATGATGATAATTCCGTTGGGAAGATTCAAGGAAAAGGGGATTAGAGGACGATAATCCCAGACCCGACGATGACGGTGTGAGGACGATGATGGGAAAACAGCAAGAGCGATAGACAGCCTTTCTTTCGTAGATGGTATGCGGAGACAATCCTATGTAAGGTAACGGGGTGCAACTTCAACAAGATGTTCTCTGTATCCTTCAGTATGTATGTGCACACACACACACATACATATATATATGTATGTATGTATGTATGTATGTATGTATGTATGTATGTATATATATATATATATACATATATATATATATAATTATATGCGTGTGTATGTATGTATGTATGTATGTATGTATGTATGTATGTATGTATGTATGTATGTATGTATGTATGTATATATGTATTTTATAAATGCGTATTGTACAATTTGCATATTTTAAGTTTTTCCAACTTCCATAAACAATAATTTTGCATTTAAAGAACACCTTGTGAAGCCTACTCAGGTTAAATTACTTCATAACATTAAGTTAAAAATTATAAAATTAACTGATACCACGGGCGGCTACCATTATTAATAATATATTCTTTCCTGTTACACAATATTCAACTTACCCTACACTAAACAGCGCCATATAAATAAAAATAACATTCAGCGACATCGGTTAATAATAATAATAATAATAATAATAATAATAATAATAATAATAATAATAAGCTACAGCAACTCACGACATTGAAATCAACGGTAATCGTTATTTGTATGCACCGTACATAAACAATTCACATCGGACAAGAGAAAAGGGATAATCAAAACAGATTTCATCTCCTGTATTAATGAGGTAAAAAAAAAATAAAGAAAAAATAATACCTTAATCCGACCTATTGTTGACACAAGCTTCTACAGCCAGAGACATTATCTAATATGAAACTCAAGTAGGACCTATAAACCTTGACATTATCCGGTGGATCTTCTGGGGGGGATGTTTTTCAGCACCCGAGAGCATCCCCCCCTCCCCGAAGGTCACATGACCAATTATCTACGGATTCTTCGCAGACTCGTGATTTGTAATCCCGGTTACAATCAACAAAATTCGGAGAAACTTCATTCATTAAAACACACATAAATAGAAAGACTTACACGTTGTTGACGATGTTGGTCCGGGTGATTTATGTAATCTCCATGTAGGAAAAGTGATAAGAAAAAAAGGTAGACATCTTCCTTTAAAACGTATCGGACTAAAAAGAATGAGAGTGTTGACAAGTTTGCACCCAACGATTTGTATCTCTCTCATCACTCCATAAAAGAGGGAGAAAATATCTTTCATTAATATTCGATCCAGTAACCGAGACGCCCTTGGAGGTTTTTAATGTGTTTCGGGGGGTGGGGGAGGCTTCATGGAAGAAAATGAACTTGTCTTTTTTTATTTCTTTTTACTTGTTATCACGTCTGAGCTCAAAAACTTTTCATCCCTCTGAGATGAATATATCTGTGCATAAGTGAACCAGCTACACAGACGCGACACATATGAATATATGTATATGTATATGTTTATGTGTATATATGTGTGTGTGTAATTGTGTGTGTGTGCGTGTGTATGTGCGT
>NC_089781.1:9074396-9076896 GCF_040412425.1 Macrobrachium rosenbergii
GAAGCAGGGCACGAAAATGTGATCAAATATGAAATATAATTGAAAATGTATTTTAGTATGAATCAAGTAGCTTTCCTTACCACTCAGAAAAGTATACACTTCTAAGATTTAACTTATGGAACAATTACAAAACTGTTAATTGGCATTTTTACAGCTGTAAACTTCTAAAATTATTTTCTTCTCAATTCCACCTTCAATATATATTCATTTTTATTAATTTCCTGCCATTTCAGAATAATTCCAGGTCATTATTAATTCAAAAATTTACTAAAGTTTCTCAGATAAAGTAAAGAGGCCATTCTCGTTCACCACAATTAAGAAGTAACACGTCATCAAAGTATTCGAAAAGTAATCACAAGTTACTCATTCTCCGAGGTACTTCAGATTCATTATACTCAACACATAGGAATAAAACTAGAAAGCAATTTCAATTATCAATAAACATATACCTTTCTTGAAAGTAAAATTAATATGTTCATATTGACGGTTCACGCAGTGACTGAAACAAAAACGCATCCCTGAATATTCCCACACTGCACCAACCCACCAATATCCCTGTGCCGTTGGCTAGGGAATTCTGTCAGAATAAATGAAGTGAGTGACATGAATTTCTCTTCTCTCTCTCTCTCTCTCTCTCTCTCTCTCTCTCTCTCTCTCTCTCTCTCATTTTAAGTAAAATTTTACACGCTAAACTTAGGCCACGGTTATAAAATGAACCAGTACTTTAAATCTCTTTTTTTTTTATCAATTAGACAGAGTAAATCCAGTTGCTCGGCTGGATATGATAATTCTAAAGAATAACAGAATGGGCAACCCTGTTTGCCATTTTAACGATCACTACAGGTTTTTTACGTCCAACAAGATACGTTATATATTACTGGTTCAATCTGTCTGTGTCTTAGCACAATTATAAAATGTTGTGTGTGAAATTTGTGGATTTGTACGAACTTTTTGTGGATATGTGGGCCTCGTAAATTGGCAAGAAGTGTTTACAATTTGGGAGAGATAGGAATGTCACTTTGGTAGGTAGGATTACTCAACATTGTTGACCTGACAAACCGAAATTGTACGCACCATCGCCGTAGAATTTTTGGCCCAATTTTATGAGTTACCTCTGCAAAGGTGGTTCTATTGTTGCTTATGTTTGTTTGATTGTTTACAAGACTTCAGAAGTCAAAGAGGTGATCAAGTTTTGGGAGCAACAAGAAAGTAACTTTTGGGGACGGGGGACATCAGCTCTGGCGAAGTTAGTTTTGCAGTGTTCGAACGTTCTTATTAGATTTCAGGAGTTAAAGAGCAACATGACTCCTGGTCCATTTCAGGAGTGCAGACGTCACATGAGAAGAATAGCATAGCATATCCTTTACGGAACCCTTGAAGTATAAATATTTACTTAACAAAGAAAAGTCACGATGATTACCGTAGGCCACTTCTCTTTTTGACAACAAACTCAAGTGGTAGGTTTTATGGTTCCTACCCAATAGAAACTTCATTTCGTCTTGAATTAAACCAACTCTGTATAATCATGAATACTAAACAATCCTACAAAATATTAACTACTGTACAGTATATGTAGAAAATGAAAGTGTGTGAGTGAGAGAGAGAGCTTGAGAGAGAGAGAGCCCAGAGATGTTTTGGTCCCTCCTAAACCAAAACCCTAAAGACCTTCACAGCCCAGAGCGTATTGCCCTCTAATACTCTTGTCGTCTTCGTCTAAAAAGACGGAAAATATGAAAATTAGATGGAAATTACAAGGAATGCGTCATAACTTTGCATGTCATAGTGACTGCTCCCGCTCTACTTTAAACAGTTTTTAACCGGTCTTCATTCTGAGGTTTTTATAAACAAAAAAAATGCATAAAGAAGCCATTAAAAAATGTAAACTTCAGCGGAGCAGCGGATAATATAGATAGTAACATATGCACGCACACAAACACACTTTATGTGTGTGTGTGTGTGTGTGTGTGTGTGTGTGTCAGGCAGACAGACAGACAGACAGAGAGATGGCATGGTAATACTCCCAGAAAGTGAAACGGAATCAGTGAATTAAACTGCTCCGATGAGAACTTGTCCCGATATCATCTTTTTAGTGCTATTCCTGTGACCAAGGAGGTCCCACGGAGCTCCATTACTAACCGACAGGATAATAGAGCAAAAGGGCCCCGCCGACAAAGGGAACGCGGTCGGCGGCATATTTTCAATCAACGTCCTCAACCTACGACAGGAAATTCGTCTCATGATGGGAGGAGTGTTCCTTTTACCTGCATAGTGAGCAACAGAAGTCTTGAAGAGGAAGCAAAGAGTAGAATTACCACAGATATGAATGTATGACAAAAACTAAATAAAGTATATACAGATGACATAAACAAAATAAAAAGAAACTTATAATTGAGTTATCTTTAAATAAGAGAACTGAAACTATGCGACAGCTTCATTAACGCTAAGAAATATCCTCTAGCTTCAAGAGTCCTTTGTAGACTCGTTTCGATCCACTTCTCTA
>NC_089781.1:9084396-9174396 GCF_040412425.1 Macrobrachium rosenbergii
GAATTCTTCTGCGATTATTATATAGACACACCGTTGCGTTCTCATTTATTACTGGTTACTGTTACCTTTCCACCAGCTTTTGCTTCATAATTACGGAAATACAAGTAATTGGAAAATCCCTGTTGCATGTCCATTGACGTCAGAGTATGTTTGTCAAAAGAAACTGAACATAACAAATTTCTGCCTGTTGGGAAGTCTATAATTCAGAAAGATGGAAATATGATTATCTTTAGTAATATTAAGATAACTTGTGTACTGATAATAACGGATCGCAGGAACATCAGTTTATCCCCAAACAAATAAATCAAAAGTATCCACCCCTTATCTAGGTCGTGCTAACAGGCCACACACTCACGCACACCAACACTCACTCAAAACTCTAAATGGTAATAAACGCCAAAATATCATAACTATATAAGTTCAGGGTTGATGTTAATTTCAACGCAAAAAATACTGTTTTACTTTGGCATATCCCAGTGGCGACAGGAGCCAATTTAAATGACATAAAACCACCCCGTTGTTAAAAACCTGTCTTGTTTAGTGTGGTCACTTCACCCTCCCCCAGACCCCAGCCTTCTCCTACTCTCTTACCCGCTTCAAACGTCTCCCTCTCCATTCATCCCCTCCCCCTTCTCCGTTAACTCCTTTTTTACCATTTTCCCTTACTTATCCACTTCTACATCTCGTATTCTCCCTACTCCATCTTTTCCTTACTCGTTTTCCCACCCCTCATTTTCACCACCATTAGATCTTCCTCCCCCTGCAATCTTCCCCTTCATTCTGCCCTCTCACCGCCGCCCCCCTACTCTGCCCAACTCCCTTTTCTCCTTGGAGTTGCATAACGCGAGAGTCAATCCCCCTGGGTTGTCTGTCAGCGGCCCTCCCAAATAAAGGACGGTCGTGTAGCTTCATTGGCGTCTATCATCCGCTCGGTGCTGTTGTCAGAAACGGACTGGCGACATTAATTTTCATGAATGGCGGGGCCGAACTCCTCCTGAAATCTGGGAGATGGCGGTTGTTGATGCCGCTGGACGAAGATTACAGATCGTTCATTAGAGGAGCAGGTATCTGATAATGAGAATTGGACCAGGGGCTTTGGTGTTCGCGCGTCGCCATTGTTTTTGCCGCACTGCTTCTCAAAATAGGCTCTCGAGCGTCGCGTTCATGGAACATGGCGATATGCTGCATTGAGATGGGAAATCAAAGTTTGTGTTTATGTGATGTTTGCACAAAACGTGCAAATTCAAAAGAGAATAAATGATTTAATGAGCACTCAAATTCCCTCTCGTTACATATTTTTACATTTTTTGGCTTCTAATTGATACCTTCTTTCCCCATTCGCTTTTCCAGATTTCTATGAATTCTTTTTACTTGACGAAAATCCCATTACCTTCTGTGCACTGTCAACGGGCGCCTTATATTTGAGATATTCAACCATAAATCAAAACAGCGAGTCACATAATTAAATATGTTCAAAAGCACGTATCTTTACATATTTTAATTCACTTAGGAAAAAATTATGGCAACACTTTCGTGTACATAATTTATGATAACGTTTTCTCTTTTCAATTACCGATGAAATCATTCACAACAGAAAAGAGGATAATTGCCACATTATGCAAAATGCACTAAAATAACAAGAAACATTTCCATTGCAATAATACTGTCAGGAAATTTGGTCAAGGAAATATTATAAAAAAAAAAAACTTGGACGTTATCCACTCGTTTCGCTGAAGTTTACAGATCTGTCTTTAAAAAGAGACAATTCATAATTTTCCATTGAAGAACTGTCACCCTTAACGAGCACATGCTCTCTCTCTCTCTCTCTCTCTCTCTCTCTCTCTCTCTCTCTCTCTCTCTCTCTCTCTCTCTCTCTCGTGCAATGGAAAAATAAAAATACCATTAAATTAACATATCTAAATGAACACCTCTTAAGCAGGTATAGAGGGCGGGGAAGGATACCATAATGGTAACAATTATGCAAATAACCTGACACTAACGACTCACATGGTTTTGTTCTTCTGTGTTCATGATCTCCAACCATACACCCCTTCCTTAGTCCTTTCCCTTCCCATCAACACTACCACTTATATAACACCCAGAGTACTACGCTTTTTTATTGGGTTATTTTGTGTATATAACGGCCAACATTTATTTTTTTTATTTATGAAATGTAAAATCATTTAGGATAAGCATTTCTGGAAGCCATCAAAAAGGAAACAGAGGAAGGAAACCACCGTTAGAATTAAAAAAAAAAAGAATAATTAAAAATGTCCATGAAAATAATTTAATATCGAATTCACTACACCTAAGGATTGAATAACACACAAGGGGAATTAAATAACACCAATGGAATTAAATAACACCAAGGGGAATTAAATAATACCCTCGGGGAATTGTAATTGATATGTGCATCTGCCTAACCAGGATTCGAACTCGGGTCATGTTCAGATTCAGGTTCAGGTCAGGTGGGATGTACTGCCTTTGCATCGGCACCTCCTGAGCTCCTTAGTCCTCGTTCCCGGGTTCTTTTAAAAGATGTCTTCTCTCTTGCTTTCCACAATCTGCGCAGTGTGTTTCTCTTTTCCTTTATTCTTTCTCCTACAAATGGGAGATTTCCGACTACTTCTCTCTCCTTTCCTTGGTATGGCTGCTGTAATTCTTTTGCTTTTATTCATTCTAAGTTTACGACTTTGCATATAATAAGCAGTGTAATACAACGAGCAGTGAGTCTGTCTTCTTCCATATTTTCTCTTATTGTTTAGGGGTAAGCAGTTTGCTCTAGCTCGGTAAAAGAGTAATTGCTTACGTGCACTGATAAGCAGTCGATTTAACCATTCAGCTACCCATGGGTGTAAGTTATTCCCAAGGTTAAATTATTTTGATACTAAATAGTTGTGGATCAATATTTATGAATATAAAAAGTTACGCTTACAAGAGACAAAAATTCATGTATATTTTATATATATATATATATATATATATATATATATATATATATATATATATATATATATATATATATATATATATATATATATATATATATATATATATATATATATATATATATATATATATATGTGTGTGTGTGTGTGTGTGTGTGTGTGAGTGTGTGTGAGTATATATATTTTAATGTATGTGTATAGTGTATATATATATATATATATATATATATATATATATATATATATATATATAAATATATATAATTATAAATTTGTGTGAATGTGGCATTAAACTCGGACTAACTGTCTGAACATTTGTTGCCTGCAGATGTGTTAGCTGGCTAAATATAATAGTTTGGTATAAACACTGAATTACACTTCTCAAAATACTATATATATACTATATATATATATATATATATATATATATATATATATATATATATATAAATATTTATATATGTACAGTATATATACATATGTGTGTGTTTGTGTGCATGTGTGTAAATCTCTCCAATAAAAAAGGTACCAAAAGGACCGAAATATCCTTCGGGCTATTCGTCTCAGGAATCACGATCCTCACACAGCCATTTCAGCCCAAGGACGTGCAGACAAACACGCGTAAAACAATATTAAAATTAAGTTATAAAACCGCGATAACCCCCAGAGAAAAGCGAAACCAGAGGAGATAACATTTCGATGTATGGGAAAGGCATCCGACATGGCGAGGATGGGATGCGATGAGGAGGGGTGGGGAGGAAGATGACCCCTCTGGGGTTTTACGACCTACCCCGAACTAAAATTGGACTGGACTAACAATCGCACCTTGACCTTAAACACAGAGGGGTTGTGTGGTTATAATATAAACGAATGCAGTTACATAATGCATGCCGGGCCTTTTTCAGTGGGAACATGGGCTGTAAATTATGAGCAGGGGGTAGGCATTAGCCGAACCGTCAACGCAGCTGAACCTGGAAATAAATTTGCCTTATCAAAACGATTTAGTTTGCTTTTCGTTTGAAGCTTCGCGTCCAGGCAGTAAATTACGACGGATTTTTTTCCCCCTCTAGTCTTCTTGCCGAAACAGGAACGAATGAATTAACGGAAACATATCTGCAAATTGAAACACGTTTAAATGGCTACCTTCATTGTCAGCTACATCTTCCTGTCTTTGCGAATCTAATACTTATGACCACATGTAAAGTACAGATATCTCTAATAAATAAATAAATCTCCAACAAATAAATGAATAAGACACACGCATCAGAGAATCTGGATTCGTGATCCTTACTATGTGGTATGGACTGCCGTTAAAAGAAGAACACGTCAGTTGTGATGTAATAACGTAAAAAACGAAAAAGTAAACATATTATTTACAAAAATATTTACCGAGATAATTTTGAATGACTTAGAACGACTCCAGGTTGACGAGGAAAACCTTTCTGATCATAAGTATTATTAAAATAACAATGAATGGTATTCTTTTTATGTGTAATGTGTACAGACGCATAGAAATTAGTAAAATCCCAGCTGTTTTGTAATGATAAATGTGAGAAAGAAACCGATGGAACACCACATCAACCACGTAGAAGACAATGCAGACATTACATAAATTATTTGTAATATATATATATATATATATATATATATATATATATATATATATATATATATATATATATATATATATATATATATATATGTATATATATATATACATAACACATATATATGTATATATATACATACATATATGTTTGTGATACAAACAACCACACATGCATTATATAAAAAAGCCAAGGCTTCTGCAAACTGCGTAGCAAAGGTTTTAAAATCCTGCATTATATATGGATTATTATTAAGATTGTACAACATGACGCAAATAGACAGACATGCGCAAGCTGCTTACGTAAAGCCATTTTATGTAAAACAAAACCTCAGTCACGCAAGCCTTTTAAAAATATTGGGAATTAAGATAACTTGTATGTAAATCAAATACGAATACTACAACTACTATAATAAGTAAATAACAATGACGTGGTTGCTGAGTTATCTTTGCTGCAAAAACTGCGTAAATGTGAGAGAGAGAGAGAGAGAGAGAGAGAGAGAGAGAGAGAGAGAGAGAGAGAGATACTTGCGACAGCACATAAGGCAGCTTATGCAACCCAGCAATCGTGGTGCCTAGGGTGGGATGTCGGGCGATTCTTGTGGGCGGAAAGGGCACTGAATACGCAGAGGACAAACAGAAGGGCAGGAATATTCAAACGAAATAAATTCAATACCCTAAATGAAAGAATTAAGCACCTTTTTCTATTCGTTTTTTTTTCCTCTCCTTCGAGCACCCATTGCATTTCTCTCTTCAACTGGTCTTCTTATCTGTTTGTCTGGCTCCCTATGCCGACTGCCCAAAAAATGTGGGAGGCGACTATAAATTTACAGCTCTAAAAGGGAATATCAACAGGGATATATATATATATATATATATATATATATATATATATATATATATATACATATAATGTATATGTATGTATATATACATACATATATATATATATATATATATATATATATATATATATATATATATATATATATATATGACCAGCGAAGGTGAAGCAAGGTAAAGATTTGCCACTGAGAAGGTCGACGCGTACGGGTACAGTAATGATACCCCAAGAAAGCCCAGCCTATGCCCTTACCATAGACAACACCTTAAAAAGACAAGAGCCGTAGTTATGACAGGGCATAAAGGAAAGGCGCTGGAAATACGGTACGGGTGGGAAAGGAAGCTGTGGGCGTCGTTTTAAGGATATGGATTGGATGTAGGCTGCCTCACTCAGCCGATGCCATTGTAGATAAAATGTAGACAAATGAGGAGCCACAGGGCAGAACACTAATACAGGGAGGAAACATAAGACGAGAGGTAGTCCATGGTCCAATATATGGCCAGACATTTACACTGCAATGCTTTCGTAATGACTACTTAACGAATCCCAGAAGACAAACGCTAAGAACACCCAGCCACTAACTGATAAACGCACAACTCGAGGGCTATGGCATTATTACGTGTGATTAAGTTCGACGGTCGTAAGATCAGCAAAGAAGAAGAAGAAGAAGAAGAAGAAGAAGAAGAAGAAGAAGAAGAAGAAGAAGAAGAAGAAAGCTTGAGGTCACTGAGGACAAAGCAAGGCTTCCAGCAAAGGATCATCACATTATGTCCATGACGGAATCTGGGAATCTATCTTCACCATCAACGACTGGTCAATGATCCCTGCCGGGAAGATTCCTTTCTTGCGTCCAGGAAATGGAAGAATAATGTTTTATGTATGTCGCATCCTCTGGAAGACAGCTAGCCCAGATAAGAGTAGGCCTATTTAAAGTTGATACCTTACCAATATCCAAATCATCTCATTTATTAAGAAATACGTCCCTCTGGTGCATAATTCATGATCCGCTACGCTGATTAAGAACAAATAAAAAAAACTGGAAAAACATAAAAGGTTCCTGTAACATCTTGACGAACCGCATCCAGCAAAGGCGATAATTAGTGTGATTAGGAGTACTTAATGAAGGCAGAGTAATTTCTCCGAAGCTAATGAGGCTGGCTTTTGCTGATTTTTATTAACGCTCTCGACACAGAACCTGTATTGCAAGATTGCTGTCGCCATTGCGACGTTCTTCAATTGAAACTATATCAGTACTGCTTACATTTTGGCATTTGTGATCAGAAGTGGGGAGAAATGTAATCAAGACTAAGTCTCTATCTCTCTCTCTCTCTCTCTGTTAATGACTGAGAGTAAACGATCATGGGCTACTAAAAACCTAAAATACAAACTATATATAACTCTTAAAAAGGACAAGACAACCACAAGAAAATATACATAAATATTATTAAACAATGGTTATGTTACGTAACATCTCAAGTGACTGATTTACATGCAATATCCTGGAAAATGAGAGAGATCAACAGACCTTCCATAAAAGAAACGTGCAAAACAAAAATTATATGAAATGCAACCACAAATACATTTCAGAAAAAATAATTGGAACCTTAAAACATGAGAAAAATGAGTCCGGCAGACATAATACACGAGCAGAATAAATATGACCTTTAATAACATCATTTATCAAACAGAAAGACTACCTTGCTTGGCCATGCTTGGAAGTATGACGTATTAACCTATTAACCACAACTCTCTCTCTCTCTCTCTCTCTCTCTCTCTCTCTCTCTCTCTCTCTCTCTCTCTCTCTCTCATTACCATATCAATTCATAATGTTTGTTACATCCCGCGATAATGAGATTTTTAAGTCTGGCAGACCGAAACAAACACCTATAAAAATAACATGTTACTAAGGAAAGTAAATATATCACTACTACTTAGACACCGATTTTTGACAATATACACTTAAAATATTCATTAAATAACCTAATATAATAATTTTTTATACACGATTTGTCTCTATTTCTTTATCTAAAAGAGCTAAACGTGGGCACAAAATGTTCCAATGATTCATACTGGAAACATTATCTCCACCGTTTCATTTAATTTTATACAAATTATTCAGCCAATCATAAATCAGATATCACCTATGTTCCCTTATAGTGTAAATTTTAACCTCAATTATTTTCCTTTGCTTATCACTTTATTTAAGGATTCCTATACCATCACGTGACTAGAGGGAAGATCACGTGATCACCTTGCATCCCAAATCACGCGACTAGACCCAAACACACGGAAGAATATTCACTTTGAGAGAGAGAGAGAGAGAGAGAGAGAGAGAGAGAGAGAGAGAGAGAGAGAGAGAGAGAGAGGTTGGGAAATCGTTGTATATTTTCTATTTTACAAAAGTCACTGACTTGAAAGTTAGACATGCAAATGCCATCGGACGACAAGGTATTATATGATGTAATATGTGCCAACCAAATGGCAGGGGTATCTGTTTATAAATATGTGAACTTTAAAAAAAAAAATTTTTACACCAAAAATATAGTCACACACAAAGTTTCAGCGTCATGATTCACAGGAATTTTACACATAAAGGGCAAGCGTAAATAATGATCCATGATAAGTATGAAATCAGCCATGATAATCATAAGACAAAGGCGCTTAAGGAGCGATATATAGCAAAATGCTTACTTAGAATATAAAGAAACTATCAGTTTAATGCAGGTCGCATATATATATATATATATATATATATATATATATATATATATATATATATATATATATATATATATATATATATATATATATATATATATATATATATATATATATATATATATATATATATATATATATAATACACACACACACACACACATATATATATCTTTTCAGAAACTTCCCAGTATTGAGATTGCTAGCCCCACGACCTTTTGCTTGACCAGACGCCTCGCTGGCACAGGTGGGTGGACTGGTGGCGGTAGACCAGGAACGACCCAGGCCTAGCAAACATAAGCTAAGTGCTGTACTACGCAATAACAACGCCCACTGGGCTGCCTGTACTTTCCGAAGGTGAGTGGTGTGGTCGGTTAATATGTCTGTGCATATACGTATATGCGCACACACACACACATACACAAACATACACACACAAATATATACTGTAATATGTGTGTGTGTGTGTGTGTGTGTGTGTGTGTGTGTGTGTGTGTGTGTGTGTGTGTGTGTGTGTGTGTGTGTGTGAGAGAGAGAGAGAGAGAGAGAGAGAGAGAGAGAGAGAGAGAGAGAGAGAGAGAATATAGTGAGGGCTAAATTAAACATGTACCTTCCCTGTACTCAAGTTTTAGTATAAATTCAAGTACCAGAAAATTAACCTAATTCTAGATATGATGATGCACGTCAAAAGTGACAGGCATTAGACGTGTTTGTTGGGGCTTCTGGTGCATAATTGCATCTGATACTGGACGAGACCCGAACGCCGTAAAAGGTTTAACCTTAACTGAATGGCTTTAACGGTAAGAAACAAGTTTGATGATTCAGAACTCAATATGCTGTCGCTAGAGAGAAAACTTGCCGCAAATAAAAAAAAAAAAAAAAAAACAAAAAAAAACAAGAATTAATTTATTACCAATATCAATTGGGACAACCTAAGTTCAATAAAAAAAAAACAAATATATGCATGAGTATTCAGTATATGCAGGAACATTATATGCCATAATATTATGTAAAGAGATGCTATCAATTGCGCACGTGTATATTCAAAAGAATGTTTAAAACAAATATAAAAGAAAAAATTGACTTATCTAACAACAGATGTGATTGTTGCTCAAAACAGAACTGAAAGTGAATACTAAAACAGCCCAGCCAATGAACAAACTAACCACACAACGACCTTCTAAATTTGTTAGCACGTGCAATATTGCTTAGCAAGCAGTCAAAGGCGCCGTCATAAAACTAAGTAAAAAAAATTCAATGTCAAGAAAAAAAAAAAAAAAAAATTAATCATAACGAAAATTTCTCGCCAAAAATACGACACTGCTATACTCGCTAAGTTACCAGGAATAATGACTTGGTTCCTTTGTTTACCAGAGCACAAAAACCTCTGAGATCATTACTTAACGTTGCCATGAAGTCATCGCCGTAAATATCAACCCAACCCTCTCCTCAAAGGAGCCCCGCCTCCAAAATAAGGTCTCGCGGCGATTCGCACTCCAAATTATTTTTCCATGGAATCTGGGAACGAAGTCGAAATAACGCGTTTAATCAACAGTTCTGTGCCCTTAATCCAAACTGGTTTGCATAATGGACGCTAAATAATGAATGGACCTCCCTCCTTCCCTCGCTCTCTCCCGTCCCCTTCCCCGCCTCTTGTGTGATGCTTACTACAAACGAATAGAGCAGAAAATGACAAATGACCGGGTCTCTCAACTGGACAAGGACAGCAGCGTTAAGATGTAAAACAAAGCAGTTTCATCTTATATATCGGTTAAGATTTCAGATAAAAATCTGTCAGATACAAAGAGCATAAATCTGATCACAAAAGCAATTCAACTAATACGTAGAATAAATAGTTGAACGATACCGTACTCAGCTGCGAATAAATTGGGCGTGAGATACATTAGTGACAGACGCAGAGATTATTGTGAGCGATATGCAGATATGCGTCTCATAATTTATATATGCTCTGGTATTAGTCCCTACACAAGCACTCGCATAATACCGAAAACAAAATAAACAAGTAAAAAATGCGCATAAGTTTCTTCAGCACAATCGAGTTTTCTGTACAGCGCATAATCAAGGCCATCGAAAATAGATCTATTTTTCGGTGGTCTCAGTATAATGTTGTATGAGCCGCGGCCCATGAATCTTTAATCAAAGCCCGGTGGTGGCCTGTCCTATAGCTTTGCCAGACGCACGATTGTGGCTAACTTTAACCTTTATAAAATAAAAACTACTTAGGCTAGAGGGCTGCAATTTGGTATGTATGATGACTGGAGGGTGGATGATCAACATAATAATTCGCAGCCCTCTAGCCTAAGTAGTTTTTAAGATCTGAGGGCGGACAGACAGACAAGGCCGGCACAATAGTTTTCTTTTACAGAAAACTAAAAGGTGAATTAATACATTTTAACACACCTAAGAAAACCGTAAATATAAATGCTTCACAAATGCTTGAAAGAGACGAGTATTTACATATACCAACACTTTATAAATTAATCAAAAGAAAAAACTTTCACTGCATACAAATAAAGGCTAAGGGTAATATTTGTTCTGTTTGTAACCTCAAAAAATCACTTCCAAAACAGTGAATTACAATGATGATGTAACCAAGGTCATCTGACAGATATATGATGACGAGAAAGGTCGTCGTCTGATCACTGATATTTTCAAAGAACAATGAGCCTCGCTGGCCTTCTTTGAATAAACTCATTTTCTTCTGCCCTAACCAAAAACTTTCGATTTCCACACAAAAATTGCTTGAGTTTCTTTCCATTACTTTTGATCAACATCAGTTGCACATTACTTATCCTTACATTCACGTTCTCTTGCCTACACCTAACTTCCAATCCCATTTACCATGATGTATTTTATCTTTACTAATTCGCCAATGCCTAACCAAACCCTTCTCTTTCAGCCACCTCCTCAACCCCTAAGCCTTACGAGGAAGCAAAACAACCTTGTAAATGGGTGTCCCCCTCTATCTGCACCATAAATCAACGTGACCAACGTAATCTTGCATAAACAGCCAAATTCTAGGTGAGAACTCGAGGAATAGTTATTTACAACAATTGACGAATGTCCATTATTGGGACTTGTGCCAGAAGAGACAGGGCGGGGCAAGATGGCATACGAGACGAGGATAGATTCCTGAACACAGCTGTCTACAGGAAATCTGGGTTTTTGTAACAGTTCTTACTTCTATCATCCCTTCAATGAAGTGAAATAGAATAGAGTAGAATAGAACAGAATACCCAGTTTAGGCCGAAGCCAAGCACTGGGACCTATGAGGTCATTCAGCGCTGACAGGAAAATTGAAAGTAAAAGGTTGCAAAGGTGTAATAGGACGAAAGCCTCGCAGTTGCACTATGAAACAATTGTTAGAAGAGGGTGGAAAGTAAGATGGATGATAGAATATAAAAGGGGGCACAGTAACAAGAATGAAAGGGGTTGTAGCTAGGGCCGAAAGGGAAAGGACGCTGCAAAGAACCTTAAGTAATGCCTACAGTGTACCGCGCATGAGGTGCACTGCCGGCACTATCCCCCTACTGGTCAAACATGTTCAAACATACTTCGCATTTAATAAGGGGGGGGATGAATTTGCAACTGAAAGAAAAGTTGCAATGTATGCATACTTTGTTATCTCATCTTCTTGAGTCCAGATCAACAACCATATCGCCAGTAAATACTAATAAGGGCGAAGGCCCAACAATAACAAAGTTGCAACAAGCAACACAGGCCTAAAATAAGCACCATTATTTTCATCATCGTCTTTCTCTGCTGGCAGTCACTCAGAAACAGAGGAAATGATCAAGTATTTAACCTCCAACACAAATTTTACGATGTTTACGTAAAGAGCCTTAAGGAAAAACCAAACAAAAGGCAGCACAATAATGAATTTGAACACTGCTTTTTATACTCGTATTATGAGTAAGGAGGTAAATTTCTAAATTTTATTGTATATATAAATGCGAGAATTAAGTATAAACTTTTCAGCAACCTTAAGGAGCACTGGAGGAAGACTGAGCCATAACTGTTTGGAAAAAGCACCTTACTGCATAGCTTCTACGCGCCTCGAGAAAATGCTACTTGGAGAATAAAAGTGATCACATGTGCTGAGTTTAAAACAATAAGGGTCCTGGCATCTTTTTTCTTAATCAATTGCAAAAACTCATCTTCATCTTCACTACAAAAGGATCTTTTCAATATCCGTAAAATGAAAATCACATCTTAATTGTTCACTTAATAATAATAATAATAATAATAATAATAATAATAATAATAATAATAATAATAATAATAATGTTCGCGAAACTTATGGGGGGTCAAGACCACCTCTGACGAGACACGAGGTCTCTTCGTATCTTTACATGTACATTTAGAAGTATGAAGAAAATAATATTTAAAAATATTTAAAAGTATAAAGAAACTAATGTTAAAAAATAACAAAATTATATGTCAATTAAAAATGCTCTCAACACTCAAAGAAGTACACTGATCACAGAGTTGTAATTACATATTAAGAAAATCAAGAACTATACTAAATTTATAAACACGCTGACAGCAGTGCGAATTGTATCATAAAGAATACAAAGCAAGCGAAAACAGGATTCATAGTATATAGAAGAGAACCGAAGCATATGGTTGCGTAACCAAAGAGAGAGAGAGAGAGAGAGAGAGAGAGAGAGAGAGAGAGAGAGAGAGAGAGAGAGAGAGAGAGAGAGAACTAAAATCTGCTGGGTATATGCCATATACAAGTACCGCCATCTTTTGATCCGAATACACTCACCACTTATTCAGAATTTCTTGTATATCAAAAATAATTACCACCTTACGTACACCACTAGCTTAAATGGAAAAATGAAAATGGAGAGAGAGAGAGAGAGAGAGAGAGAGAGAGAGAGAGAGAGAGAGACTTTAGCACTAGTAGTCTGTGTTGCCATATCCTGCCTTCTTCTTATTAGAGCCCATTTAATTTAAAATCTTTCTTTTATCCAGATAGCCGATGTCACAAGCATTTTCTGATCTTGAAAAGCACACATAGAAGATGACGCACCCAGATTAAAACCATCCACGTCTTTCACGGCTCGTTGGTGCTTTGTAAACAATGTCACACTTGCTGTATTTTGACAAGCCATAATTCACTTATTTTCTTATTTCTCTGTTATTCTAACGCCACACTCGCCTTGTAATATCGTGAGCTACACGACTGGTAAAATATTTTTCAATATCATTAATCTTCGAGATTAATGCCCAGCATGGGACACATAGGCAAAGAACACCTTGGGCGGGGTGTCGACCAAAACGGGATTTACAGAACGGCGCAGAATAAAGATCCTATTTACAGAATGGCGCAGAATAAGGATCCTCAGGACATGGACTCATTATAGCCTTTGTCAGGGCGATTGTTATCAGGCAACCATCTCAACACCTATCACATACGGTATATGTTGCAGGCTGTAAAGCGACCGCAGAAGGGAGCAAACAGAAAGAAAAGATGGGAAACGGCCTTCGTTAGTGCGTTTTAAGTGTTTGGCGACACGTGAATTCTAAGAGTAATGTTTTCTAAGACTGATGATAATGATGCCCTCTCGTACTTCAAGGTTTGAAGATTTTGGCATTTCGTAGAAAACACGCGTATCTTGCTTATACAATGAAAATAAAACACTGACAGATTAAAAGCCATCAAAACTAATACCGGAAAAATTTCTGAGCCTTAACTGAAAAATCCTTACAACTTACTCCTAACTACAACCTGAAAAAAAGTAGTTACTATTAACACGTTAACAAAACTGTAAATTCTGATATGTAAGGATTTGACTGTAAGTGCGTTTTCATATAAGAAATTTAGGTATTATTCTTACTGGAGGAACATGGCTTGCTTAGCCTAATAAGAATGAGGATTCTGAAAGATTTTCACAGGATTTGACGGGAAATTCATTTACATATCATGATTGTTAATCTTGTATCCAATTGAAGCTGTCTTTCCTACGTCTTTCCTAATCACTATATGTTAAGTAAGAATTTACTGAGAGAAAATTTAATCCTAAAATTTAATCTCGTTAGTTAGCATTTTTTAACAACTTTCGTATGTTATCGATGGGAGTATTCCGAGTGCCATTGTATTTGGTAAGGAGGGACTCACTGAAGTCCTTTGTGTTTGGCAGGAAGGCAGTGATAACCTTTGTATAGCATCATGCTCACTAATTAAGATCCTCAAGGATAAGAAGCCGTCCCTTGGGATCCCAAAGGTCATTTTGATGTTCAATTTCAGCTTATTTTTTTATTTTATAAGCGTCTATTTATCACTTTAGCTGTATTGTTTCCAACAGATTACAGACCCAACGAAACTTCAAGATTATTAACTAACAATTACAAAATCACAGGGCTGCCGCAAACATGACACTGTCATGAAAGGATCTAAGAATATATTAAAAGAACACACCCGAGTTTTAACCTTCAATAAGACAACTTTAATGGCCAAGCAAAGTTTGCCAAGAGCCGACTGGAAAGGGGGGGGGGAAGAGGAGAGACATTTATACCTGTGATAAATGACCACACTTACACTTGAGTCTCGAGGGATGCAGGGCCAAGTCCAAATTTGGAGTTAATCCAACATGTGTATCTGAGTGTCGTCTCGAGACCCAGATATCCAGTAAGAGCTTTTGCAAGTGTCTCCCCGGGTAGAATTATCGGTGTCCCAATCTAACGCTGCCGGTGCGCTGAAAGAGACTGACATTCCGAAGCCTAATAAGTATATCTATCTGTATCTCATTCCGATGCGGCGACACAATATCTATGGATACAGATTGAAGATAATAAGTACGAAGTGGATGCTGACAGTGACCGATGGCCTTGTGTATGTTTTTCCTATTCTCTTTCTCTCGTCTCATTCGTCTTCCTTCGCGCGTTCTGAAACGATTGGGCCAACACGTGCGTGAGGATTATGTAACATAAAAATGTCTCAAGTTTAAATTTGCATTGGAATATTTTTCGCTCAAGACGTTTGCGGGCAGACGCTGGATGCGCTGATACGCCACACACACACACACACACACACATACACATACACACAAAGAAATGTGAGTTTAATTCCTGTATTAGTATTTTTATTGCTTTTCAAGAGTCGACATTTAAATGAGGAAAAAAGTCGACAATGAAAGCCAAACTTGAAACAATGAACATAAAAGCGTGTTTTATATATATATATATAAATATATATATATATATATATATATATATATATAAAAAAAAGAGAACATAATAATTTCGGGCACTTGTTTCTGTGTTTTATATATATATATATATTATATACAGGAAAAGACATTCATATATATATATATATATATATATATATATATATATATATATATAATCTTATAAGAAGGTATATTCGATAGAATGGTACAGGCCTAATGTGCTGAGCGTAGACAACAAAGGGTGACTCCTGTTATTGCAAAATGCACAAAAGTAAACGAAAATGAATATGAAAGACAACAAGATAACAGGCAAAACATCCACACTCTAACAGGACGGATATCAATGCAGTTTGATAACAAGTACTTTCAAGGACGCTTGTCAAGAGAATCCGATTTTATATCACGTCTTCACCTGTGACACGAGATAAGAGAGAGAGAGAGAGAGAGAGAGAGAGAGAGAGAGAGAGAGAGAGAGAGACTACACGGAGGGGGATACAGGGAGGAGGAAGGAGAATTAAGGTAGGTTAGCAAAGGGGCACACCCAATACTCTCTTGCTTTCTTTTTAGTTTTTTTTTTTCTGGGGGGCAGAGTTCTGGTACGGTTCTACCTTCAGGAGAAAGGTTAATGAAGTCTCATAAACATAAAGCTAGGATTGCTCCTGCTTTAAATTTTCCAGACAAGTTCCCTGCAATGTTCACTCTATGTCACTACAGCCATAAAGCTCAGATATGAATTTCATTCATATTTGTCTAGATCAACAAATACAAAGAATAACTGCCAGGATTAACAACATATAGTAACAATTTCAAAACTATGGTATAACTATCTGCTTCCATATTCAGGTAGTGAAATAATGATTTCCAAAGAGCATTCGCAGGTAAAATCCCAATGTCAGAATTGCTTTTAAAAGTATTTGACTGAATGCTGTGGTAAAAGGTAAACAACTTACTTTAGTAAAAATTCAACGGAAACTTTACTTATCTAACCAGCTCCTTTGCCAAATGTTATTATATAAAAAGAGCAAACCAATAAATAACAATTTCACCTAAAAGTAAACTGTATCGTGTGCCTGATCATCCTAAATTATTTTACGTACTCAGATATCTCAGGCTAGTTTAAAAACATTCAGGTTTATTTTTCATCAAATTATTCTACTTTAAAGAGGACTAAGGAAAGGGGCACGAAAAGAATATACGTATTAATTAAATATAAAAGTAACTAAAAAATATACTTATGGCCATTATTAAAAATTATCTTATACATATATTTTACTCAGAAATAAATAAGGGGAACTAACGATGCCACTAAAAGAGATTAAAATAACACACATACTTAAAACGGGATATTATTAGGTCTGAAGGACGGCTTAAAAACTCGTAATATTTTATAACCCCTAATGCCCAAAGACATTAGGAATTAATACATGATATTCGGTTCTTTAGCTTAGGGAGAGCGTCTTAACACAGTAGCAGTAACCAAGTTTACAAAAAATTTTACAGATAAGTAATCCAAGACTCATATAGTCGTTGAGGTCTTTCTTTTTTTTTTTTTTTATTAAGTCGCCGTACCTTGAAGGGGATCATAATGATTGTTAAGCAGCAACAACCCTGCTGTTAATGGCCGTTACCTGTGGGTGGCGTCTAAAGGAATGTACGTCTGAGAGCATAGGGCAGGGGGCCAGGGAGGTCAGCCTTACAGAGTAGCCCTAACGTATGCAAGAGGAACCTTCCAGAATCATTGACAACGTGGCCTGCAGCGCCGTCATCCTCCCCGGCCTCCGTAGTACCGCTAAGACTACGCCCTTATAAGAACACAACGGCTTCCTACTCCTCCTCCTCCTCCCCCGCTCATTCCCCCCTCGATGGGGAAGTACCATTATCCCCCACGTTCCCTCTACCTCTTCCATCTTGTGCATATTCTTTCAGGCCCTTTCGACAGGCAGGCGGGTGATAGGGGAATTTTATGTGACAAAGGAGAGGCCTTTCTGCCTGGATTAACAGAGCTCTTCGTTAGGAGAATTTAGGCCAATGATGAAAAGATGCTAAGAAACATGAAAATTATATAAAACTCACTTGCTCCCACTCTCGAAGGCAAGTTTTAAATATCCTGTTGTAAAACGCAATGTATATCCACATATTTTTTGTATGCAATACTGGCCCTATACCAGTATAGCTGTATACAGAATTAAGGGATTTTAGTCCTACATCCGGGACACTACGTGACGTCCCTGGGGGTCGGTATTAGTACTAGTGTAGTACGTAAACTTTAAATCAATAAAAATATTTTTCATTCACACAGACCCAGATACGCACACAAGCACCACTTTTGTCACAAACACAGCCATCAATTCTCTCCAAATTTTGATCGAAAGCTGCAGGATATAACCAAATTTACTATTCTTCAATTAACATTTTTTAAAAACCAGAAAATTTTCTGGAAAAGAATTCACTCGTTAAAAGCAGGGAATTCATTACAGCACCACAACTGTAAACACAGACCGGATATAGAAAATACCATCTCCAGCCTTCTGCCATTTTCTACTTCTCCTACCCCCTCCCCCCTTCCCACCTGCCTCTCCATCTTCCCCCGCAACGGAGGTATGATTCAGAAAGCTGGCATCATGACGTCATGCGCTAAGAGAGATCGCTGGATGGCAGACGGAGGGCCAAGAGGCCCCTTTTTTCTCCCTCATGAAAAAACTTCTCAGCTGTTTTTCTTCTTCTTCTTCTTCTTCTTTTTCTTCTTGCCGAGGTGAGTTCAAATGGAGGGAGAAAGAGGGTGGAGGTACGGGCGGAGATGCAATGGATCCTCTTAGAAACGGAGGAGACTCACTCACTCTCTTTCTCAGTACTGCCTAAGCACCAAGTACTCGGACCTAAAATCCTGGAGCTGTAATTACGAAAATCTAAACATGAATAGGTTTGACATTTTGCCTCACTGAGAAAATATGAGAATCAAGTACAAACCCAGATAATACCTTTATTTCACCAACATTACAAAGATATATGTCGCAGGTGTGGTATTCATATCCCTGTCGTTGAAATAATTTTGGTTCAACAACAGATCAGTTTCACCTGATCACTGTTTACTCATAGTTCAAAACAAAGATGTCGATTACTTCTATTTCCTATTAACTATAGTTTTTTTTTCTTAGGATTTGTAAGATCGTCTTTCACACAAACTATATAAGGTACCTGGAATTATCAAAAAAAGGCATAAATCGTATACAAATGACATATGAGTATAAGACAAGGAATTTAAAAGACGAACGTGATAGTGACTTCTGCTATACTGTTCTCCAGAGAAATCTCATCCTGGAGAAAACGGCTCACTGGTGAATGTGTGCGCGTCTGTACACAGAGAGACAGACTTGATATACTTTAAATACATATTGAGGTAGGTCATCAGCCAGGCAAGGTGAAACGTTTCGGCTGATTAAGATATCTTTCGAATTTTACATTCTCTATCAATCAACTTTCCTTAGGGTATGAAAACAATTTAACACGAGAGAGAGAGAGAGAGAGAGAGAGAGAGAGAGAGAGAGAGAGAGAGAGAGAGAGAGAGAGAGAGAGAGAGAGAGAGAGAGAGAGAGAGAGAGTCTATCGTAAAGGATGCGGATACAAAATCCCAAAACTTCAGAAAGGTTTAGCAAGCAAATTTTCAAAATACCTTCTCTTTCAGAGACGCTGAATATGATGGTGCAAAACTAGAACGTTTCTGACAAACGAAAATAAGAGAATTTCGCCTCAAGTTTTCCCTGATAAAATTAATCAAATCATCTCCTCACATGACTGCTTAACTGACCATGTCCAAAACAGGCAAGCAAAATACCAATCGTTGGAGACCTACGGGCACTAAGGCGTCAAGAAAACCTTTCCATTTTGGGCATCTACTCTCCTAATTAGAAGTATATGTGTTAATATACAGAAAAAAAGTCACCTCAAGGGCTCACAACCAAGATATCAGCTCAAAGAAAGACAGAAAAACTTGGTTTCTTAAATTCAGAAGCCTTTGCCCCAAGGAACACAATGAATGTTTGCAACACCTTTTATTGTTCGCTTAATTTGCTGGGGAAGCTCTTCCAGTCGTCTTCAACCTACTGCCATTCTTTGTCGGTCGGGGCATATGTCCTCAAATGTCATTCAAGCACTCTCCTCAAAAGCATTCTCGACGCCAGTGAGCGCCAAAACAAGCAAGCAAAGTGAAAAAAAGGAAAATCGGGGCTGGTTTTAATGGTGCTTATTTAGTTTTACGAGGCTGTAAGATCAACACTGTCTCGATTTTTTTTCCGTGGTTGAGAAGTTCAGGTGGAAATATCTATTACCAGTCTGGTTAATTCGATTACGTACACGAGTGCTGATGCCGCTACTTGATTAAAACAAATGCTTGTTTTCGAAGTGGCAGTTTTCAACACATCTATCCGGAAGGGGAACATGAAAATGCAAGGATTTAATGGATGGATTCCCGATAAGCTATTTAAACAATGATCAAAGGAACAGACTGATGAATGGCATATATCCAAATATGTATGCCATAAATATGTCTTAAATAAACGTAATTTAGATAATTTTTAAGATAGCATTTTGCATATCTGAAGGATTTAAGCATGAAGAATATTCAAAAAGAGCTCTACTAAGTAAAATACTAATTTACACAATTAAAGTAACGACTACACGTAACTCATAGGTTATACCATTTGTTCAATATGCGGTGCGATCACATGAAAATCATTGGAATTTGCAACAGAAGCAGAAGAAATTACAGGTTACACTGAACCCAGGAAGTGAAAAGTATATGTATATTGAAATCATGGCACTCCTATCAACTAAGCTTTCAGGTCACAACAGCATGTGCGGAAAAAAAAAAAAAAAAAAAAAACATGCTGGCACCCCACATAAGTTTTCCAAATTTGTTCATCAAAATTCCTACGCGTGGTATTTAAAGTGGTCAAGACAAGGAAAAAAATTCACGAGGTTACATATTAAGTTCCATGCTACCTTACTCAACTTTAACTATAACAATATTAAATGATATTGGTTACGGATTGCAGAGTAAATTCTACAAGTTCACTAGTTAATTCTTTCTTAATGTATGTATGAAGTTTGCTTATTTTTATAATTAACACACTTAAAACATGTTACAAAGTTAAAATCTCACTGACCCTGCTTTTACGTCCAGTATTTGTAATAACTTGAATATTTCAGCTTCCGCAAACTGGTCTAACCTACATTGTTTCAGCTTCCACAACTGATTATGCATGCTAATCTGTTTTTTCTTTATGTTCAGTGACTTCGCAGTATCTGTTACAGGACTATGACAGTTTTTAACTATAATTCTAAACAATTTCTGTTTACTATAATTTAATTTATAAAATTAAAACTAAAACTAAAAAGCAATTACTTACAAAGATCCAAGTACTCTAAATTTAATTCGATCGATATAGTCACTTTCATCTCTCTCTCTCTCTCTCTCTCTCTCTCCTTTCGAAATGATTTCGGTAACCGTTCTGTACAGCTCAAGGGGAGAATTCCTCCTCCTCTCAGCCGGCTTCGTAAAACCAGTCAGGCCATCTCCTCCCACCTTGAAACACTAGAAATCGGAATTCCTCGATTTAAATTGTTCAGGTCGAGGAGATACATTCAAATTCCAGTCTACCGACAAACTTTGGAATTCTACTCCGTATTTTGTTTTTCCTGACTGTTATGCCCTCCTGTCTGTCTGCTGCTTCTTTAATGATCAAGCCTCATCCTTCTTCATTTTTTACTTTTCTTGTTTTCTTCTGGTATGGCTTAGAAAAGTACATTCAGTTGTCCGTCTCAATCGCCTTTACTCTTCAAGAAATCCCGAAAATAATTTCAGAGTTTTCTATAAGAAAATGAAATATGAATAATGACTCTCTCTCTCTCTCTCTCTCTCTCTCTCTCTCTCTCTCTCTCTCTCTCTCTCTCTCTCTCTCTCTCTCTCTCTCAAGAAAAAAAAAAAAAAAAAAATATAATATATATATATATATATATATATATATATATATATATATATATATATATATATATATATATATATATATATATATATATATTCCTTCTGCCATGCCAAATAACTTCGCCATTCGGTCGAGGAGATACATTCAAATTTCATATTCAAAACTTCTTGGCAGCTTCATTTTTACCATAACTCAGACTGTAGGGATATTACGGATCACCACATACCGGCACCAATGTTTTGGAGCGCCATTCCAATCAACACGGCTACAACAAATAACCTGAATTTTGAATGTACATTTTTTCGTTTATCTTCAACTTATTATGACTGATCCCTTATCTCTCTCTATATCAGCGAGATGTTGTGAAGTGTGCTTCCGAAACATTTGCATATATTCAAAAGGGGTTCCCAAAAAAGCGTCAAAAAAAAGGAAAAAATGAGTCAGTCTTACCCGTCTCGGTTACTTTAGGAACCAGTTTGGAATACCTCACTTGCCCACACAAGACACGCTATCTTTTAGTCGGGATTTCCGGACAACTGAAGCGTCCTTTAACTTTTTTTTTCAGGTTTATATTGCCTTCCGTGTCAGAAAGACCACATCTTACTTGGTAACAAGGAGCAAAATACACTCCTGATAATCTGAGGAGATTCAGATTAATCTACTCACCGTAACAAAACACTAATTTACTTGCGCATCAAAGTATGTGCAATGTACATATATACACAAACTATAAACACATATGTGTGTGTAATTACCATTTTCATATGCATACGAAAAGTGGAATCTATAATAACAAACACCCACTCAAAAAAATACAAAATGAAGAATAAAGCATTATTTTATCCTTAAAAACTTTTTTTCATAAATCAGTAAAAGTAATTTAAGATCTCTTCCTATATACTTACAATATACTTCCTCATTCTGATAACTCAAGAAAAACAGAGAAGAATCATTTCATTATTAAATATTGCTGAATATGGAGGCTGACCTCGCCAAGGTTTCAATAATTATTCAAATTACTTGCAGCCTAAATACCTAAAAAATATTTTCATATAATTTACCGTAATAATCTTAGTCCACATAATATTATCAAAAACCTTGCATCTGTTGTCATCAGTATTATCGCTGCCATTAACTGTTTTTCAACGAAGTTTATTTCATACAAACATTAACGTATCCACTCGTTTTAAATTAAAGCCAATAGTAAATACTGTTGTTGTTACCATCACAAGGAACTTTCATTCACTTGTTCTTGCTAACAGGAGTGACTGAATGATGAGCTAATAACCAAATAAGGACGACACCTGGAGATTGATTGACTCTGAACAGATGTGCGTATAGGTGTGTGTGTGTGTGTGTGTGTATGTGTGTGTGTGTGTGTGTGTGTGTAAATGCTTGTAAGTGCAATAAGTCTCATCCATTAAAATCAACCAAAAGCCACCTCCAAAAACGTAGAAACAACAACAGTCGCAAAACTTACACAAACTTGGGAAACTCCCTTAAGCCAAACATCAGAAGAAAAGCAACCGGACACATGCAGGATCGTTAACCGAAGTTTCATCAATCAAAACATCTTGTTAACAGATGGCAAGGGGAGTCGTTCCTTGCATCACAAAGTTATTGTTTCTTTGTGTGAATAAAAGAGCAATTCCACTGGAAGAGATACAGGAAAGCATTCGTTCAGTATCATAGAAATCTTACACTTACATGCCTTAATTTTGAAGGTTCTTACGGACATGAACTAACTGAAGCCAACACTTTGCCACAAGTTACATACCGTGAATTGTGTGTGTGTGTGTGTGTGTGTGTGTGTGTGTGTGTGTGTGTGTGAATTGTGTGTGTGTGTGTGTGTTGTGTATACGTTATATATATATATATATATATATATATATATATATATATATATATATATATATATATATATATATATATATATATATATATATATATATATATATATATATATATATATATATATATATATATATATATATATATCCTGTATATATTTTATATATATATATATATATATATATATATATATATATATATGTGTGTGTACACAGACTTTACATATTTATATAAATAAGTACATAAATATATATATTATACATATTATATATATATATATATATATATATATATATATTATACATACATAAACTTACTCCCACATGACATTATGTACTCATATAGACACACATTAAACACAAATACAAGGTCTGTTTGCTATGAATATCATGAAGATCGTTCTCACATTCCATCACGTGCCCCTGAATTTCCGATGTCAATATTTATTACATTTAGCCATACCCTCTGAGTAAGAGAATTTCCGCTTCCTTAAACACATACATATGTCGTTAAGGGGCTAAAAACAAAACCTTCACAATATGTTTATCTCAGTGAATTCATATTCAAGTAGAAGCTAAAACATATTTGTTAAGAGCTCTTATTAATACTTACGTTCAGGTGTTATAATATTCCCCATTACTTATTCTAACAGTTTAATGTGGTTTTTACAATCTCCTCACGTTACTTCCAAATACATAATTATACCAGTTAACCTTACTCATTTTCAGGGTCTTAAGGAATGAGATCTGCCATTATATTGATTACGTTATGAAATAATGCTTAAGCGTTTGTGTGCGTGTTTGTTCAAGGAGCACCAATACCAGCAATTCCTGAAACTTAATTACTGATGTACTGTTAAAACAAAGCAATACTGCTATTACCGCTCTGAAAATTAGATATCAAGACATCAATAGGTATCAAACTGCGATTCCAGATACAGACAACAGGTAAAAAATATAAGGACGAAAAATTACAGACTAAACAAAAACGAAAAACAAAAACTATGAAAATGTTTATTTAAACGTGTGGGTGGACACCAAAGCAAACTAAAGCAATAAAGCCATTTGGGTACGAGATGAATGAGGCTTCCCAGGTCTATATACCCGGGAAGAGACATAAACAACCTCCGTTTAACGACTCAGATGAAGTCCTTTTTATAATTTGAAGGTGCACATAGGAACATTGTTGGCGGGGATTCTACAGTGTAGCAGCGGCCCCGTGGCTCGATGCCCTTTCCACATGCTGTGCTTGTTATGCCCTGCCTTTCCTCATGAGCTCTGACCTTCTAGGAAATAGGAGAGGTGGGCATGTACACATACGCCTAATTCAACATATACAATTTAAAGCAACATGTAAATAGGAAGATACATAAGAACCTGGAGCAGCCTTCAATTCAACATCAGCAAGAATATCAGAAGGTCCTAAAAACCTACCCAACAGCAAGGTCGACAAAACGGTACTCCCATCGAGGAAAAACACCCTTATGATTCCAAGGGGGTAATCTCACTTTTCTGACCATGAGTAGTCCCAGGGGGGGTTTGGACTGCAGGGATGGGGGCCACGGGGAGAGGAGGGAGTCGACGAATGACTCCACCCAAAATTCAGCCAACCAGGGGGTCTTGCCCTCTATTGGTTCTACCTATTAATTAGAACAAAAATTTGATTACTGTCTCAATTTATCATGCATTCTTAATTGATCTGATCGTGCCTAACCATGCTTAATATGATGGAAAATGATGTTGGAGGTGATAATATCAGCAACATCCAGACGGGCGATTTCAAGAGATGCTAAAAATGAGCAGTCGCTCAAAATGCTCAATCTCTTGAGTAGGAAGCTCTGATAATCAGGAAGTCCCTTTATTTCCCCACAACACAACCCCATCACCCATGTCATTCAATCCAGGAAGGTTTCGACAGTTAAAAGAAAATTCGTAATTGCTTCTTTCCAGGAGATCGAAGTAGACAAACCAGATAAAATAAGATAAACTAAGATAAACTAAGATAAAATGAAAGGAACAAGAGCACTGACCAATTATTAATTTGTTTATTCTTCTTCCATTATTAAGTTGTGATTAGTTTGAGGAAGAATTCAATATCACAACAGACTAATAACATAAAAATACAAATAACGAAGAACGATTATGGGCTGCGGAATGACAAAGCACATATCAACAATTATTTAACGAATAAAACAGTATGAATAAAAGAAAATGAATATACCGAAAACATTAAACAAAATCATTATAAAAAGTAAAATGTGATTAACAAGACTATATTACCGACAGAGAGAAATTTCGCTGTTTAAAATATGAGGAACAACCTAGCCAAGAATCAACGAGTAATTTTCATATATATATATCAGAATACGAACTTTAATGAACTGATAAATTCTTGGATATTAATACATGAAAAGGCAATGCAAAGATCTGTAAAAACAATGGGGGATCCCAAGATCATAAAATTTTGCTTAACATGCTGAGGTCTCACTCGCGTTTTAGTTTTCTGTGGAAGAAAACTATTGTGCCGGCTTTGTCTGTCCGTCCGCACTTTATTCTGTTCTCACTTTTTCTCTCCGCCCTCAGATCTTAAAAACTACTGAGGCTAAAGGGCTGCTAATTGGTACGTTGATCATCCATCCTCCAATCATCAAGCATTCCAAATTGCAGCCCTCTAGCCTCGTTAGTTTTTATTTTATTTAAGGTTGAAGTTACCCATAATTGTGCTTCTGGCAACGATATAGGATAGGCTACCACTGGGCCGTGGTTAAAGTTTCATGGGTCGCGGCTCATACAGCATTATACCGAGACTACCGAAAGATAGATCTATTTTCGGTGGCCTTGATTATACGCTGTGGCGGAAGTACTGAAAACTCGATTGCGCCGAAGAAGCTTCGACGCATTTTTTTATTTATTTAGTTTTTTTTTCAGTCGAGAGGTGTGAAAAGGTAACAACGTGCAGTAGCATTCGGAATTGCTATTATGAAATTTACTTGAGACATTTTATTTATTTGTTTCTTTCTTCTCTACCAATTACCTTTTTCACACACGAGTATTTTGCTCTGTAAGTTAATGGTATTTTGGACTTACATAATAATAATAATAATAATAATAATAATAATAATAATAATAATAATAATAATAATAAATGGTGGGATCAATAACATCTCTTCCTCAACAGCGATGAGACCGAGGTTCGGTTAAAAACACATCGCGCCACTATTGGTTTAATCGACCGTTGGATAGCAATCCGGGTGGAAAAGGCATGGAGCTAGCAACCTCACCCCCAAAAAAATTCTAAGAACAGGAAGATAACACCTGAAGCTTCCTAACCTAAGAGTAAAGGACGTCTGATGAAGAAGAAGAATTTTGCTCATACGCTTCCTATATCAAGGAAACACGAACATGGAAACTTTCAAATACTAGAATTTAAACTATACCACATGTGAAAATAAAACTTAGGCATACCTAACTATAAATCTCTAAATCATTAATGAACGGGGATAGGAAATTAAGGACTATTATTATTTGCGAAGCAGAAACTTTAACTGTATTATTTAAATTCTAAAATAACTTTATTCAATTTCCTCAAATCAATTTTACAGCATAGCTAAACGAGAGAGTTTAAAAAAATGTCATTTATTCTCTAACGACAAAATTCCGGCTGATATGAGCTGCCCTTCAGAAAACTTACTATTATGGAGTAATGGAGTAAATAAAAAATGAGAACTTGTGGAAAAATAAGGAAATTTAGAACAATACTGAGGAATAAAAATTAACTGGGTATCTTAAAAAAAATATATAATGGAAACATTCAACTCTCGAAAGTTACAGAGAAATTCGAGAAATCTGGTGAAGTGTTTCATCCGGGATACATTTGAGAACATGAATATTCAAAGGGTAAACAGGCTCAGACTTCACGACCAGAAGCTGAACTCTAAATTTAGAACGTAAGTTAAAACTAAATTTTATAAAATTGGGACCGTTTGGCCGAAAAAGTTATGAATTTTAAACACAGACTCCACAGCTATAAAAGGAAAGGCTGCACTTAAGCAGGTTAATGTTTACATAATGTCTGACCAAGCTCTACGATGTAAATATAAGAGGTTTACAAGTTTAAAGTATAAACGGAGACCATTAAATCCTGCAGAAAATGTGAAGCATATCATCAGACTTCAATAAAAATATTTCATACAAAGCATAAGACAATACTCAAGGTACAAATGCATAATCCATGCATGCTCGTCATTAATGGGACACTAAGTCTGAAAACGCCCATTAATGTTCATGTTATCATTACAATGAATGTATTACGTCAGGTATTCCGTTTAATTTTTGAAACTTATCAAGCTGATGGTCCTAAAATGTGAAGCTCCATTCCACTAGCAAAATTAATATATCTGAAACACCCGCAATACTAAGAAGCCAGTAACCGGAAATTGCAGACTATGAAATCAGAATATGTTCATGATTCCATGAGTCTTTGCAATGCTGGAACAAATGAAAAATAATAAATTCTTTATTCTTAATTTCTACTCTGCCACTGTATGCTCCGTAGCACATACTTAACATGACCCTAAATTCATTTATACATATTATATACATACATATATATAAATATACATATATTATATATATATATATATATATATATATATATATATATGTGTATATATATATATATATATATATATATTATATATATATATATATGTATGTATATGTATGTACATTTTATATATATATATATATATATATATATATATATATATATATATATATATAATATATATAATTTATATATTTATCATATATAATTGCGCAAATCTGTAATCTTATCATTTTGAAACATTAAAATCCTTTCTAATATTTTATTTATTCATAATTCGAAAACGCAAAAACGATGTCTCTTTTTCCATTTGTGTGTGTATGCCAGTTTCTGTGTCTCCCATTTCTGTGCATTCCGGTTTCTGTGCTTGCGTGCTTGTGCATCCATGCACATGTATGAGAAAAGTACCTGATAGCCGAAAATAATATATATATATATATATATATATATATATATATATAGAGAGAGAGAGAGAGAGAGAGAGAGAGAGAGAGAGAGAGAGAGAGAGAGAGAGGCTAGCGATAAAATAGCAAAAATCAAACAAGCGCAGATCCTGAAGTTGGCGCAGACTAAGAGAGAAAATGAACCAAGACATTTATGTTTATAGATAAAGTATGGGGCCCCTCCGCCCATTCCCTCCCACTGAGAAAGATGAGGAAGACAGGGAAGAGAAATAAGAGGAAGGGAAGATAATCGTCAAAGCTTATTGAAAGGCTACTTGGAAGAATCCTTTATTTTTTTTGTTTATAAATGATTATTGGATTATTTGGTAATATCTGCCAAACAAAATACGTGTGTAATTGTACCATGTGCTTCATGTTGAACATTACTAAACTGAAAACACGTGAATCTGTGAGCTTAGGGGCTGCATACATATATTAAAATAACGCCGCTACTTTCAGATGTTTCACAAAATCTATCAAAAGTCTTTCATTTTTAGCCATTAACTGGCTCTAATTTCCTTCTAGTAACAGAAACTTAACTTACGACGCAGATATCAACAACAGACAAGGGCCAGATACTTGAAGAAATTGAGAGACTTTTCTGTAGCAAATAAAGACTCCAGAAATTCATCAGATAGATGTATAGCAACGAAAAGTAAATAAAATCCTTTCCATTCTTAAAAAAGGCAAAATAAAAAAAAAAAAATGGAGACGTGTTACTGACATTATTAGGCTTCGTGAAAAAATAAGCTTAGATTAATACTGAGAGGAGATAGAGAACCTTTCAAAATCGGTACTGGATAATTTTCTTACATTTTCTCCATGGCGATAGGGGCAGACATACTCCCAAAGTTTTAAAGACCAATGTCTAAAGCACAATCTAGAGAAAAGGTGCTGACACCAACCTTAAGAGCAGAGAAAAGAGTCGAAACTGTTTATTTGTGAACCTTAGGGCTTTCATCACAACGCATAGAAAATAAAAACTGTCCCTGCTTTCCTTCAGCGGCATACGATCTCGCAAATTCAATGTGCAGAACTAAAAAATATCATTTCTGAAAGGTTTACTTTTCGATTCCTACGCTTATCTTCATACCAACATATTCTCTTTCTCCCTTTCTTACACACATACACACTTATATATATATATATATATATATATATATATATATATATATATATATATATATATATATACTGTATATTTATATATATGATATACGACTATTATACTCAAGTATACCAAGTACAAACACAGATGCAAGCAAACTCAAATGTGATGAAACAGTAAAAGGCCTGACTTTAAGAAAGGAAAAAGGAAGAAAAGAAACACAAACTTTGCATCATATCACAAACTGAAGGAGCAGCAATAAACGTGCACCAAAGCAACAAACCAGCTGTAATAAGGATTCTTTACGACGCAAAAATTTCGAGAGATTAAGTGAATCACGCTATATAAGGCCCAAAATATGAGAAATTACGAGACATTCTACATTGATTCAGACACAATGTATTCGCCCCAAGGACGCATATCCAGCAGGAGTCCTCCTGGAGCAGCCGGAACCGAGGCCTAAATTCGGGGATTATTACGAGCACTGTGACGTCGTCTCCTCCTATTATCGAATGATCCCAGATGCACCCTACTTATTGTGACTAATTTGTAGACAAGGACAAAAACAAATTAAAACAAGATGATGCAAATGGCACACAAAGTGAGCTCGCCAAAACGGAGGCCTCCAAAAAAAGCGAGATGTTATTTGATAAGAATTCAAATGAGGATCAAAGAGGCCTTCGGAACTGAAAATGTCCTTCAGCTGCTGGGCCTAATCCGAACTGTTCTTGGACGAACTGCCATAACATAAAAGGCCAGGGTAACTGGGCTGCCTATTAAGTGCATTACGAATGCAAACAAACTCTTACGTGGCAACAGCACTTGGCCTCTGCCTTAAAAGGTGCCCCGAGTGTCTTTAAGAGTTGTGAGGGAGAGATTTATAGATCTGCATGCTGTTAAAATGGCCCGTGCTTTATGATTACTTATACAGTAAATACCGAGAATAATGTTAGTATAATGTCAGTGTACATTCGCAAAAAATATGTTTCTTTGTAGGTATATCCTTGCGTTAAAGACAAAACGGACATATGCGTGCGTGTATTGGCAAAACACACGCGCGCGCACACATGCACACACATGTATACATATGTATGTGTGAGTGTTATTATTATTATCTAGAACATGGACCAAATTCATGGCCAAGCGCCGGAACCTATCAGGTCATTCAGCGCAGGGAGGGAAATTGAGAAAAAAGGAGTTTTTTTTTATAAGTGTAAAGGAGGTTTTGAAGGTGGAACAGGAGGAAAAACATCGAGGTTTTAAAGGTGGAACAGGAGGAAAACATCGCAGTTGCACTATGAAACAATTATTAAGAGAGGGTGGAAGGTAAGGTGGAAGAAAGAGAGAATATGAACGGAGGTACAGTAAAAGGAATGAAAGGGGCTGCAGCTAGGGGGTGAAAGGACGCTGCAAAAAACCTTAAGTAATGCTTACAGTGCATCGCGTGAGGTGCACTTATGGTACTAAACCCCTACGGGAAAAGAAATCTGGAACTGAGATGTTCAACAGCGAGGCACATTAAGTGCTTATTGGCGCCCCTGTTCAGAAAATCCGATTAGGATTAGGTACCAATTGTGAATCTGAAAGATCTCAGTTAAAAATACAAGCTTATGAGAAATTGACAAACACGGGACCATCCGTCAATGGTCCACGTCATAACTGCTAACGTTAGGAAACAAAAACCTACCACCAAGAACCACTCCATCTAAAAGAGATAAATCTTTGGCCGAAGCAGACACCCACACCGGAGAACGATATTCTAGTAAAGGAACGAAAAATGACCTAAACTGGGTTGCACTGATTTTATCAGTTATAAATACATGAGGCCTTACGCACAATATATATATATATATATATATATATATATATATATATATATATATATATATATATATATATATATATATATATATATATATATATATATATACATATACATATATACATATATATATAAATATACATATATATATATTTAGATAGATAGACTAATAGATAGATATGTATGTATGTTTTTATAAAAATGTGTGTGCACCTATTTTTGCAAGCATAAGACACCATACGCCTTTTCCTCTAAGGAGAGAGGTTACTTGAGGGTATTATCCTACCAATTCTTAGCAAACACATTTTAGGCGTATGCCTTCGTCTACCCTGGTAGCAATCGATCAGTGGCGTCCAGTTCAATGCTTAGTCAAGAAGCACGATGGGATTAAAGGGAACTGCCTTTCACAATTCCGGTTCACATGGGAACATAAACATGGACTTTTTGCTAACATATTATGTTACCATCTTTGGAACCATCAACTCTAGGGAAAATATATATATATGTATGTATGTATACACATATATATATATATATATATATATATATATATATATATATATATATATATATATATATATATATATATATATATATATATATATATATATATTATATTAGCCTCAAGGTTCTTTTCATTTCTCAGTTTCTTCACTGTTTTGCATGCGCATGTCACTACAAAGCCTAAGATCCAAATTAGGAAACAAATCCAGATTTCTGATGTCTGTTTCTACATCTCGAATTTAGGCTTTGTAGTGACAAGAGTATCCAAAAGGTGTGGAAATCGAGTAGCGATTGCAAATATCTGGCGAAAAATTGACCTACAGATATTCTCTCTCTCTCTCTCTCTCTTCTCTCTCTCTCTCTCTCTCTCTCTCTCTCTCTCTCTCTCTCTCTCTCTCAAAACTAAATATCAGTGATGATCTAAAATTTTACGAACCTTCCACATGTTACGCTAATATGTAAAAGAATTGTTTGGTATTACTTTTTTTCGTACTTAACGGAACTCTCCTTTAACAAGTCAAGAAAATGTTTCACTATTCCGGTACACCAGCAATACTTTATATAAGGCCTTCATCCAAGTCTTAATTAAAATTCTTCGCAAGCTCCCAGTGATAAGAGAACAACTCATGTTACTATGAGGGACTCCCGCTGCCAGTGCTAATAGTAATTATATCCACTCTAATAATAAAAACATTATAAAAATTATTAATAGTATTTGTAGTGGGAAAACTTCACATCCTACACCATTTACCATTTCTTGCCGCAACCTTCCTTTACAAACGCGAGCTGTTTTTAAGAAAAACCCGCAGCGTGATCCTCATCAAGCCCAGACAAAGAGACTAATATGTTAAGCCGACAGAGCGATTTCAACAGTTTTAAAACCTTGACGCGTCAAGATAAAAGCGCCCCGTGGTTAATACTCTAATTATATGGGAGCTGTTCAGGAGTCCAAAGTCCAATCAGTACTTCCGTGACGATGGCCACACCCCCTCTTTCTCCATCCTGGACTCCGATTGGTTGACGTCATGGCTAAAATGTGTCGTCATTTTCAGAAAATAATTGAGTTTGTGGATTTGTTTACGGAATCCCTGTCTCTTTCCTAGGTCTCTTTTCCTCCTTGTTTCTTCCTGATCGGTATTTCCTGTTGTCATTCTCTCTGTTGAGTACACACCAACGAAACAAAGAATACTAAATTATATCGAGATACCATCTTGCACAAACAAATGGATAAATATGCCAAGCGAGCACCCTTCACTCTTAGTAACCACCTGCCAGATTTTTTTCATATTCTTTGTATAACAAAGCCTCATTGTACAGTACAAAAAATTCGGCAAATACGTTTGTATATACATGATGAATTCAGTTAAGTTCCCAGTTACACAATATACCACGAAACCACCAGGACAAAAAAATTCAATGTATGAATTAACCAAAGAAACGAAAAAGATTAAGAAAAAGACCATATTCAGTAAACTATGCTACTTCATCGCACACTTACAATATAGGCACAGTACTTACAGAGGAGTTGAAATAGTAGCCAAGTGAAATCTCCACGTCATAAATTCCTACGAAAGTTTATCTAAGCAATCAGAAGCACAGGAGATCGCCCCGAGCAGGAGCTCCTGAAGACGCTCTGGCCTTAAAAGCTGACACTCGGAGGCGCCCCTCGAGCGTCGAGCGTTTATGGCCGGGTCGCCAGAGACTCGGCATCCCAGGACGTGCTTAGGACCAATTTGTTACTTCCCACAAGCGTATAACTCTATCATTACTTTAATATATGGGCGTATTCTAGAGGCAGAAGATGGGCGTCTGGTGACTAGATGGTGGGGTACCACTTGGGCGCGGGTGGGCGTCCACGGATACAGTGGAGGTGCAAGGCGTGTGGGGGCTATTCTCTCCGGTGGCTAAGTTGGTGGTAAAGATTGGAATTCCAATCCTGAAAAATTATGAGGACAGGAGAATGATCTCTTGACACGAATGGCATCGTGAGGGGATGAATATTGATGTTCTGCGTCTTTTCAATAACTGTAAGTGTGGGACGAAGTAGTGGGCACAGATCTGGCGCGAGACCGAGAAAGTTTTTGATGATTTCAAAAACATATTATCCAGTTGACTGCTTTACGTGTTGGATAACAGAAGTGTCTGAAAACGATGTTCATCAACGGTATTCTAAATGATATCTTTATGGCTTAACATTCGGATGACATTTTGTTAAATTTTACGTATTTGCTGCAGTGTTCATCAGAATATATTCTTTTACTTGAGAATGATTTCTTCGCGAAAGCCACAATTAATCTTGAGATAAAAGCCCTTAACGGCATACATCATTCAATGCACAACAGAACAAGAACAGGATAAAAAGATGATAAAACTAATTAAACTACCAGATCCCGGCAGAATAAGGATGACAAAGCGACGCAAAAATACATACTAAACTATCGAGAAAAAAATCTTAAGGCAGACGCTAAGGCAAATTGAAATAATAAATTAATTGTAAAAAACTACACAAATACAATTATAAAACGAGAGAGGCTCTGTAGTTATTCACGAAAATTATTCGCCTTACTGTCAAAAAAAAAAAAGGGGGTTCCAGTACTGGACCAAATGAGAACCTCCAAAAATACATGGCTCATGATGACGACAGTAGCATTTCCAGGAAAAAACAAATTCTATGGAAATTCTTGTGAGAATCCGCCCAATGACGTCAGGCAAGACAACGTAAAAGAAATTAAGATAAAATGCTGAGTTACATACATATTCATTATTATATATATATTATATATATATATATATATATATATATATATATATATATATGTATGTGTGTATGTATGTATATATAGATATATATATATGTATATTATATATCTATATATATATTCTGCATAGTTTAAAGTCCAAACAGACACGCCTTTGGACTTGTGACGTTTACGGATGACTTGTACACCTTAAAGAGACCAGCCAAAACCAGTCACCGATAGCATCTGAGTCCTCACAAGATATATCTTCTTCCAAAAAAGGATTTTGTTTACGCTTGTACAATCAAAATGAGAATGACATGGCCCAGGGGACAGGATTATTGTGGGGATAAGAGGGGGGTTAGGATGTCCAAAGATACCGAAGACTCAACAGCCTAACCACCGCTACGTTGGTCTTCCACAGACCCAAAGAACTTGTAATCCTTCCAATGAAGAGCCCCTAATAAATTCCCAAGACAACATTAGGTAACTTGCACAGGCCCTTTCAGAGAGGAAAGAAGGACGCTGGGATTGCATCTGGATGACAAATAATCGCCGCGCCTCTTTAAAAAAAAAAAAAAGCATCTGACAACAGATAGTTTAAAATATAGCTTGCAAAGTCAAATTCTAATGTACTATTTTCTTAATATATTACATGCTCAGACATTCTAGAAACCACCTCAATTCTCAAATATTTTCTGTTCCATGAATTCTCTGCATTACTACTATACTCTCTGTCCCGTCCTTTTCCTCTACAACCTTCAATTTTCAGCAGCATTGGCCTCTTCTGGTCTAGGTAAAAGTTCAAAACCTGTCTCTTCAATCATGTTCTCCTGTATCGCTTCAACCCTGTTTTTCCAAACATTCTCTTCCGTCACAAGCTTTTATTATTTTCTATCATCATCAGATAGTGTTTCGCCATTTACATGTGTCATCCACAGTCGGTTTTTTAATCCCTCATCAATCGTATCTGTCTCGTATCTTGCTTCCTCCTACTGAGATGTTCAAAAATTTCTGCAATCGCAAGACAAGTCATTATAAATGACACTCAATCTGAAGTGAGTGTCAATCTTAGTCACCCATTCGAGCACAGTGCTCTTGGAATATATGGTAAGTTTTGTGGCTTAAAAATTTAGCTCTTTAAATGGCCCTTCTGTCAAGCAAATATACACGAAAACAAAAACTCGCCTCTTTCATATAGCCTACATTCTTTCAACCCATCAGTGTTGTCATAAGATCTGAAGTAAAAAAAAAATGTTGGGTACTTGACAACCTTGAGTAAATGCATAAAATATTAAGCAAAACATAAAACAAGTAAAAAATGCGCTGAAGTTTCTCCGGCGCAATCGAGTTTTCTATACAGTGTATAATGCTGTATGAAACTCTCAGCCACGGACCATGAAACTCTCAACCGCGGCCCATGAAACTTTCAGCCACGAGCCGGTCGTAGCCTGTGTTGTTGGCACCTATAGCGATGCCAGACGCACGATCACGGCTAACTTTAACTTTAAATAAAATAAACACTACTGAGGCTAGATGGCTGCAATTTGGTACGTTTGATGATTGGAAGGTGGATGATCAACAAACCAATTTGCAGCCCTCTCGTCTCGGTAGTTTTTAAGATCTGAGGGCGGACAGAAAAAGTGCGGACGGGCAGACAAATATCCATCTCAATAGTTTTCTTTTACAGAAAACTAAAAACTAAAAAGGAATAAGAGAGAGAGAGAGAGAGAGAGAGAGAGAGAGAGAGAGAGAGAGAGAAACTCAACGCTCACCCATAATCAATATTAATGAAAGCATCGCAGTAGGCATAAACAAACATTAACTGTGCAGCATCTTTTAATATAATCTATATCATACTTTTACCTCTTCAAAGATTCTGAATATTTCTATCAGCAAAACGGAATGAGTAACATTATTCTGTATATAAAAATATAAAATTAACATCAGCGAAAAAGGAAGTACCGGTGAAACAAATGAACAGAAGGACATGAACGCGTGAGCAATCATAAAGGAAAAGGAAAATCAAGAAATGGCAGCAGTTGAAAGAAAGAGGAACAGGAAGTAATATCTAAAGTACTTTAAACTATATTTAGAAATGAAAAATATACGAACAAAGATTAAATAAAAAATATGAACAGAAGAGTACTTTTAAAAGCACAATCTTGAATCAAGAAAAGTTTCAGGAATAATTCATTACAATCATCCTGAGTTAATACACTTACAACTAAGGAGTAACCACGTACATTTACAAATACATAATGCATGCACTTAACTTCCACGTGTACATACAAGTGTTAGCACTTATATCTATAAAAGTACACACCCCCCCAACATATGCAAATACTGTACTCTGAATTAATCTGCGACCTATCACTCCAACATAAACAATGGTCTTGCCGATGTACCTCAGAATACCAAGAAGAGCCATTCATCATGCAGTCAAGGGAAGTTATCACACAAGCCAATAGTCGAGCAACTACATGGCTTTTTAGGCATAACTCCCCCTCCCCCCGCGCCCCCCAACAAAAATAGGGGGGAAAATCGGGGAAGAATGGGTGGCTTGAAGACGAAGGGAACAACAGACCTTACGTCCCTCAAGGGAAGAAAAGTTTTAAATCAGGAAAAACAGAAGTAACGGGCGAAATCCAAAGCTTGGATTTCCACAGTGAATGAGAAAAGAGGTCACCAGACTGTCATAACGAAGCAAACTGACAGGGGAAGAACCTCCCTTCTTGAGCAAATCATACCTCTGACAGGAATAGTATCTATAGTAAATAGAATCTAAAGGTGAGGTAAGAATGGTGTCACTGCTCAACCGACTGCCTTAAATTCCATCCTATCGAGGAAGGAGCCGAGAGACGGCAATACACCAAACAGACAAATAAATCGAATGCAAAAGATAACAGAAGTAAATGACTGCATGTATGTATGTGTATATATATATATATATATATATATATATATATATATATATATATATATATATATATATATATATAATCATGAAGCTACAACTATTGTTTAATATCCAATTCACGCTACCTCGGGAATATCCCCGATGGGGAATTATCACCGAAGGGGAATTTTTATAAGTGATAAATGGATCAGTGCCGCCGGGTCCCGATCCCTCGACACGATACTTTCCGACAACTCCAAATAAATCAGAATACGATCAAAAACTAAATGATGGATTTGCAATCGCCATGCTTATCTCCTTCACTAGAGAAAAACAGCTCTGGTCGGAAAACCAAAGCACACCTGACGGACTAACAGCCCCTGCCCGTACCAGATGCATCGGGCAAACCTGATGGACAGGGCGTTTTACCTGCTCTTAAATAAACAACGCAGTTTAATCTCTAATTAATAGTTCGCTTTGCCCATACATGGAAATCGCAACAGTTAACTTTACTTTCTGCTTTTGGTGTCAGATACGACGTTCTCCTCGCCGTCCAGATAAGAAATCTATCCTTTTTGCTCTTTTATGTCGGCGGTCTCGATTCTCGCTCGTTTTGTTTTCCTTACCGCCGGCCTCTTTAGAGCGTATCGGGTAACATCAAGGATTCGCTCTTCCATCCCGAGACGAAGTCGAATATTATCATGAACAGCGATACCGATCGATCGGCTAGCTGAGAAAAAAAAGCTCATAATCTATCAACTGTCTATTTTCGGCGGATTAAAAACTACCCGCTGGTGGGGTGCTATTGCGCTCACGTTTTTCATGACTTTTTCTAATGCGCAATTAAGACAGCGGTCGATTTCAAAGCTCCTCCCTGCGTAAAAACAGCGGCTGCAATGAACCCATTTCCAAGCTGATGGACTCCGAAAATAACACACGTGAGCAAACAGCCGCCATCTTGGGTGCAACAACATACTTGTCTCCTGTTACTTCTGCTTTTTTTCTTCTTGATTTAGCAGTCAAGAATGTAGGGCTATTAAAAGCCTTATTAGCTGTTTATGCTCCTCCAGTACAAATTCTGTCTCATTATAGGCAAGATCTGGATGAATACATTAAAAGAGTTTCCTTAGTTGGTATCATCGCCAAATACATTAATTCCTACTTCAAGGATAAATGATGGAGGTAATCAATCTTGCGAGACGAAGCAATTACGTAATTTACATCGAATAATATTCCGCTTACAGTCTGTTCTTTCTTCTACGTGATCGCATGCATCTGATACTCTCGCTCGCTGCCTCTTCAGCATTTAACTCCACCACACTTCCGGTAATTCTAAAGGAAAGCTCCGCGAGACGTCATGTTTAGTACCAGCTACTCGGAGATGGACCAAAACACATAAACAAAAGACGGTAAATTTCTCAAATTACCTTATCTGTACTGCATTATTATATATCCTTCTACACTGTTCAGCCAAAAAACAAAGATATATATATATATATATATATATATATATATATATATATATATATATATATATATATATATATATATATATATATATATATATATATACACAGTATAATTGTGTGTGTGTGTGTTTATAAACGTATCTCCGTACCGAGCTCTTCTGCAGAATTTCCAGACTTTCCTATATGACGTTACATGTCTGCTTACATTATAAGTTAATGTCCTTTTCTTTTCTTTCATTTTTCAGTACTTAATCTAGTTGAATCCCTTGGTAACTGTTACCCAGTTCCACTATATATTCAAATCAGGTTCCCTTCTAAGTAATCCCTACTTTGGTACTGCATCCTTCATGACCAGGCATTCTTACAGCAGGAGCTACCTGTCTGTATACGTGAGCATCGACTAAGATTCCTTTTTAGGTCCCATCGTGTATTTAAGGCGTACTTCGACGATCAGATATCGTCAAAAGGAAAAGACCAGTGAGTATTTGAAATAAAAAATAAATAAACAGAAAGAGAGAGTAGATTAATATGATGAAATTCCTAACTTAACAGAAATAACAATGTGACTGGCTCTGGCTCTTCAGCAAGTCGCGAAAAAACAAGAAAAAAATCTGATCCATTCGGCTCTCGCTAACAATTCGTTTTCTGGTCTTTCATCGACTCACATCAGAACAACAACAGCAACAGCAAAGGTCCCAAAGGCTCATGTGAGCCACCATCTACAACTTGGATCCCTATTGTGGCTCCATCCTAGCTCCTGGAGTTATAATTTAAACAGTATTCTATATCTACACTACCTGAGGAAGGCTGAATGCCAATTTCACAAAATGTAGCTCTTTAGTTCTTGAGGAGATTTTTAAAAGACCTTTACCTACATACCAGTATTCCTAAGTAACTCGGAACCCCTGTTGCTGTCCCATCCTGGCGGGAACCCCATGGTTTGAAAAACCTTGGATTTACAATACATAATAAAAGGAAACTCTCATTCAAGTTTTTCTTTTTTGTCCTGTAGTTCTAGAAAAGGACATTTTAAAATAAGCCCCACCGAATTTTCACTTACTGTTAATTATTATTTCCCTTGGGAGGAGGCGTGTCTCCAAATACGAGCAAACTGCATTCCCCTTTACCCAAAAATGGTCAAAATCGACTCAATGCTTCTGGAGAAGTAAAAAGATCTGAAATTTTAGGCAAGAAATATATACATACACGTACGCCAGGCAAGCTTTGATCTGAAAAGACGACTTGAGTTTTAAACCCAAGTTAAAAATATGAGAGGATAACCCACACACAATGTATTTATTTATTCAGCTCCGCTCTTTGGCTGCTGTATCCATTTTCGCTATTCAACTTTCGACATTCTAAGACTAGTCTCCACCTATCAGTAAGCCGGTCAACTGGATATATTCTGCCCTTCTCATATTCGGAAGAAATACTTAATGACTCATATATAAGAAAGAAAATTAAAATTCAGCGGGATAAAAGAACAGACAATCTTAATCATTTCTTATTTTTCTGGTTTTGCTTAATAAACAAATAAATTTATCATCATATATATCTGACCTATGATGACTCGGTTCTTTAAGGTACACCATTCTCTTTTCCATCATTTATTCCGTTTTTGTACCAATTTACAACAATCGGTTCCTTGTTTAGTTACTCTGATGTGCGTATACTAGGTACTTGGGATGATTTGCAAGAAGGGGTCTTGTTAAACTGCTCAGTCTATGTGAATGTAATTTATTCATTCCTTGAAAATTATTACATCTTTTGCTTGGTGAAAAAGTATAATTTTATAATCTAAGCATTACAATGTTTACCTTCATAATATTGACAGATCGACTCACAACAGCAAAGGTACTTGTTTACTTTCTTATAGTAACTTGCCTCACCGATTTACCGAAAAGCACAAAAACACTCAATTAGTGTGTACGGATTATAATTTTTCTGAAATAGTAGTTATTCCAACATATAACTAATCACTTCCCCCCCACCAAAAAATGTATACCCAGAGATAACATTTACCTAAGCACCAATTAACTCATTAATTTACCAGCAAGAGCAGACAAGGAACCTCCGAAAACAACGATCACGTATCGACGCAATTACTGAAAATCCAAGATGTCCAAATAAGGAAAAAGAATTTCAACACAAGTGGTGCTTCCTGTGTGTGTGTGTGTGTGTGTGTGTGTGTGTGTGTGTGTGTGTGTGTGTGTGTGTGTGTGTGTGTGTGTGTGTGTGTAAGTTTCAGTGCACCTTCTTCTCGAGGGCAAATGATGGAGGGGACGATCTAATCTGGAGGAGAGGCCCCTTTGTTAAGTGTTCTTTCTTCATTTCTGATGTGTGTGGAAGGCAACAGTTTAAACGAAGCCGCCCTTTTCATCTCTCCGGTCCGTTTGCTGCTTGAGCAAAACTCACCTGACGTTCTCGCTACACATGATGACCTCATGAGACAGATTCTCTCTTAGTCCGCACTTCGAAAGCACTCAGAGAGAGAGAGAGAGAGAGAGAGAAGGTCCACCTTGGTAATCAACTGATTTGATTCTGTAGACTGGCATCATAACTCCTAGGGTTGTCGTCGTACTAAATGCTTTGAGGCCCTGTCGTTCCAAAGAGAGAGAGAGAGGGGGGAGGGAGAGAGATAATTTAGGCCAAAGGTCAAGCCCTGGGATCTATGAGGTCATTCAGCGCCGAAACTGAATCTGACAATAAGAAGATTTGAAAAGTGTAATTGGAGAAAAACCTCGCATTTGCACTATGAATCAATTGTTAGGAGAGGGTAGAAAGTATGATGGAAGAAAGAGAATATCAACGGAAGTTCAGTGAAATGAATGAAAGGGGTTGCAGTTAGGGGCCGAAAGGACGCTGCAAAGAATCTTCAGCAATGCCTACAGTACACCGCATGAGAGGCACTGACGGCACTTTCCCCTACGAGAGAGAGAGAGAGAGAGAGAGAGAGTGAGAGAGAGAAAGAGAGAGGGACAAAGTAGACAGACAAAGACTACAACTGATAAAGGACTCCAAATAAGAGAGCGAAAAATATATACAATACATAATTATAAAGTATGCTTATAATTACTCCTAATAACTGTTAAGAAAAAATGCAGTAAGAATCTTTAATGAAATCCATTCATAGTCACTCATGATACTCGCATCATCTATACTTATATTAGGATTCGAACTCTTGGCCTCGACAGCACACTAAGCCGGAAGTTCTCTCTCTCTCGTTACATAACGAGGCTGACAAATCAGGATTTGTCTAAAGGTCCGGCTCAATGAATTGACCATAAAACAGTCGAAAATCACTTTTGCGTCAAGATAGGAGAATTAATGGATTCTTTCCTCAATGAGTTTTCTGAGCTTGCCCTAATAGGTCTTCGTGGTCCAGCAGATCGAAAACTAATCCAATAGCGAGAAGAGGCGTTCCGATACCGGACGGAACTGGACTGAATTTGGAGACAGACGGTAAAAACCTATCGTGGCCCTGTTGACATAAGCATTAAATTAATTACGTGGTAGTTATACGACCCTGTAGGGTGGCAAACTCTGTCAAATAGAGCATGCGGCTAAAAAAAAAAAAATAGATGACTATTTCTAAAGGAGTACAATAAGGAAAGATTTACCCTTTTGCCTGCCGCATTTCTGTTATCCTTCATCATAATATTAAAATTCATATTAACCATTAGAGATAAATTCACAGACAGAATCATTTTCATACTGATATCAAATAATATTAAAAGTACAGTTTATATATTTATGTATGTATGTATATATATACTGTATATAAATATGTGTATATATATACATACATACAAATATAATATATATATATATATATATATATATATATATATATATATATATATATATATATATATATATATATGTATACACGAGACACTGCAACTTAGCAATAAAAAGTCAACCTCGCTGGTATTGTCGTAGGTAAGTCATTCCGACTTCTTTTCTTATCTTTATAATGAAAACTAGCGATCGTTGCCCATTAACCCAGCAGGTCGTTTGGAGTCTTGTATGGCAAGTAAAGGGGCTGGTTACGCCCCGAAATGAAGACGATATGGGACAACATAAGAAAGTGATTCGCCTTGGAAACCAAAATGGAAATATGCGCAATTGTCGTATGGAGTCGCAAGGTCAAGACCCTGAAATTATATAATTCGCTATAAGTATAAACATATTACGTAAATCCAACCACCTGGCCAAACGGCAAACACACTCCACGTACGCACGTACGTACATACAAAAATACACACACACACGCATATATATAATATATATATATATATATATATATATATATATATATATATATATATATATATATAAATACACATACTTATACATATACATATATATATATATATATATTATTTATAAATGTTTATATATATATATATATATATATATATATATATATATATATATATATATGTGTACACGTTATATATATAATATAATTACTGTGCGTGTTACTTCAGCTGGAGTCCTGTAGTCTTTAAGGAGCATCTTCCCTCCAGCATCTTATTTGTTGAAGATTTTCATTACACTGTAGTATCTGAAAAGTTATTTATTCTAATTTCAATAAAGTTACTTTCATTTGTCCGGGTTTGATCAGGTACAAACACATCTAGTCTGAAATCCCGTGCATGATTTCCTTCCATCTGACAAGGAAGCAACACCGTCTCCCAAAATAAATATTAATGAATATTGGGCATGTGAACTACGAACCCCCTAAGACATCTGAATGGACGCAGGTCGACAATAACATCTCTCAAACAAACAACACAGCCCTACCCGACCTTAGCCTCTGCCCCTACGCAAGCAGGAAGTAAAGACAAATGCTAAATTCTGGCAAGATAACAAATCTCACGATATCGGAAAAGACTGTTCGATTCCAACTGACCATAAAAGAAAAGGCTAAATCAAGATACACATTAAAGTGCGCACCATCTACCACCTTCGGATTAAATGCAATCAAGAATCACTTCTTGAGAGAGAGAGAGAGAGAGAGAGAGAGAGAGAGAGAGAGAGAGAGAGAGGTTGGCACTAACATTAAACAGGCGAAAAATGCGCCGAAGTTTCTTCGGCGCAATCGAGTTTTCTGTATAGCCGATACAGCGTATAATCAAGGTCTCGGTATAATGCTGTATGATCCGCGGTCCAAGAAACTTTAACCATCTTAAATAAAAACAAAAACTACTGAGGCCAGAGGGCTGCAATTTGGTATGTTTGATGATTGGAAGGTGGATGATCAACATCCCAATTTGCAGCCCTCCAGCCTTGGTAGATTTTGAGATCTAAGGGCGGACGGAAAAAGTGCCGACGGACAAACACAGTCGGCACAATAGTTTTCTTTTACAAAAAACTAAAACAAAAGGACAAAGCTCCTTGTAGATTTGAGTAGTACCTTGCATACATCATGTGCAATACAGCAGAACAATATGAGCAACGCCTTTAAACCCGATATTTTGAATAACATACAACATGAACCTACAGCCAGTTAGTAATCAGACACCCACAGCTAGGAAAGGAATCGTCACAAACAATTTCACAGCATATTATTTTCTTTTACAAAAATAAAGTGTTCTTCAGTCATGACCATCGACATATTTCAATGAAATGGATATTAACAAATATATATATATATATATATATATATATATATATATATATATATATATATATATATATATATATATATATATATATATATATATAGCATATAAGAAGTAGAAAGAGAACGAGGCCTAAGTTTCATGACACTTAATTTATGTGTAAGTTTTAGTAGTTTAATCCCTCCTCTATTAATTGCTTTTAATTGTTTCTTTAAGGCTACTGGATAGATGAGGACGGGTCATCTGCTCCAACTGGCGTTCCAAAATAAAAAAAATATATAAATTCGTTATAAACACCAGATTTGTAATCCCTATAACATCCTCCCTTTAAAGAGGCGATTCTATAGAATCCTCAAGAGGCTAAGCCTGTCCTTTTCCTTTCCCTTCAGTTTTTCTCTATTACCTCAAGCATTAAAGTTTACTTTCCGTCAGATCTTGAGTAATATTATTACAATTAAATATTATACGTCAAAATTAAATAACAAGCCTCTTAAAGACTCCAATTAAATAATATTATTTCATTATTTACAGCTGTTTTAATTTTCAGAAAAAAATGTTGAAAATAAACAAACAAGTAATTTCGTAACATTCTTCACCGTTTTCCACTTATGGAGAAAAAGTTGAAATAATTAACTGCCGAGTTGAAAAAATACGAACAAATTTGGAAAACTTAGTTCGTCCACCTCGAAAATAACTATTCAGGTACTAACGACTAAAATAATTAATGACACAAATATCAAACAATTAAAGTTTCCATTTTCACTTTTTTATTACGGGACCAGATTTATCTTTTTACTACGTCAAGCTGTTTATATCTATCGCCACTGACAATTTAATTAGTGGAAATGAAAGATGCAATAAATGTAAGATAGGTATAAAAACAAGGATGGTGTTACTTCAAAACTAATAACAATAACACATAGGAAATAATTACCAACCACGATTCAACATTATATTCCTGATAAAGTGACTAAACAATTTCCGCTCCTTGAGCCCTACGTAAGCACCTCTACGGTACAACAGACTAAAACTGCCAAAGGCACTGAGGAGGATTGTAAGGAAGACTTCTGTTGGTCTTAGTCATCGGAACCTGCTTCGTATTCCAGCATGTCTCACTAATTACTGCGCTAAACCTTGCCTCGAAATTACATTCCCGCCCATCCATACCCTATCTAACACCCACTCACCCTGTACATCACGCCCACGCGTCAATACTTCACATCTGGCCAACATTCCACGCCCATTTTATTTAGTCATAACACGAAAGAGGGCTTGGGAATAACTCAACACCAGCACCCCTCGACTTCTTCCTTTAGCCTAAGAGGCCCCGCCTACAAATGTAATGGCAGCCAATCATAACCCACAGCTCCGTGAACCTAATCGTGGATTGGCCAATTCGAATACAAAGCATCCTTTGCCGCAAGAGATTCTCTAGCAGTGATTACTACCCTAATGTGCTTCTAAGGCTCAAGTGAACACACGTCAAGTATAGCTGGACGTATTTAATTTGATAACCGTTCATTATAACATTGTAATTGCATACTTACTGTGTTTGTTATTAAGAAAACTGTATGCAAAGTACATTCAGTGGCTTAATTTATGTTTCATGGTTTGATGAGCATTCCTTTTAAAAGCTACTAGTATTCATTAGAGATAAGAGAGAGGTTGGAGGTAACTGCATTTGTTAATATGATATTATGCCCAGGACAGAACAATCCACTCAGTATTTTAATGGAGCGATACCCAATATCAATAATAAGGATAATACAGTACGCATAACTGAACTGAAAATGCTTAAAGTATCTTACCGTTGAATCTCAAAAACCGATAGGCTAAGTTACAACCTAGGCCCACAAAACCAGCATCATACCTGCAAGAAAGAGATTAAATACAATTACTGACATGAAATCACCATGGTAGTGAAGTTATAAGCGTGTACTTGAATATTTATAATAAAAAAAAATACACTGAGAACGATGTATCAATATAATTAATTAACTGCCAGGGCATTATTATTCAAACAGTAAGATCCAAAATACCTACAACCACCCAATTTCTCTTCATACTTACAATTTGAATTTGAAAGTATAATAATGTTTCTTTAATAATCCAGTAAGCTATATATACACATGCATGTATAATATATATATATATATATATATATAAATATATATATATATATATATATATATATATATATATATATATATATATATATATATATATATATATATATATATATATATATATATTTAAACAGAATATCTGGTCGTGAGCACGGCATCCATATGTATAACTTAAATTTGAACAGATTTTTAATGAATTAATCTTAAATTCCGAACACCGATTACGTATCTGTGTATCAACATTCTCAACAGGTAGCCAATATTTTAGCATGCGTATACAAATACACTCGTATGTTTGTACCATACGAATGTTTTCCTTCTGAGTAACTCGCAAGGTTTATGACTTCCCGATTCTCAGCTGGTCTTTTTAGGATGAGGTTGTTGGTCCCAATATCAGAGCATTTGCATTTGTATATATATACATATATATATATATATATATATATATATATATATATATATATATATATATATAATTAGTTTTATAAAAATATATATATATACATAATTTGTTTTTATATAATATATATATATATATATATATATATATATATATATATATATATAATTATATATATATATGTATATATACATAATATATTACAACATAAATACAGTAAAAGCATGACTTAGATCGTACAACAGAATAATGCTAAATGAATAAATCAAACCTGCTCCTACCTTCCTACCGGGCTGCAGGGCGCAAAAGGTCACAGAGATGTCTTAATGGGAAGTCTTAAATCAGAACTCAGATAGAGGGACATAGTGGGTGGTTACCTTTAAGGAACTACGGCAAACTTGGCTTACGTAATGTCTTCTTCGCCACTTCAATATCCGTCTGCTACAACGGAAAATTCCCACTCCAAGAATTCGATGATTTGTATCAGGACTATAATATATTCATCCCTCTGATTACTTTAATCACTGATATGCAGATCTGGTAAATAAAATGAACCCTACGAAAGCGTTATTTTCTTTTGATTCCTATGGACTTCCGGCAAGCATGTTTATGAAGTACAATCTAGTATAAGATTTCTATCTTTATTTCTACACACACACACACATATATATATATATATATATATATATATATATATATATATATATATATATATATGTGTGTGTGTGTGTGTGTGTGTGTATAAATATAAGTTGTTTTATGAAATACAGTCTAGTATAATATTTCTAAGATTTCTATCTTTATTTCTACATATATATATATATATATATATATATATATATATATATATATATATGTATATATGTATATGTATAAGTAAAATATATATATATATATATATATATATATATATATATATATATATATATATATATATATATATTGATAATTTGCTCACACATGGTAACAGTTATATCACCAAAAGTGAATTTGTAATGAAAGGAAGAAAAATTGGTTACATGCATATTAAATCAGCATCTTGGTGTCCTATATCCTATATCCTGAATCTCCTCAAAACTTGAAGACAGCTCATCCTACAACTGATCTCTCCTACTGAGACTGTATGGTAGAAAAGATGACGTCATATCAAATTATGACTGGATTATTACTTTCTGTAAACTAGAGTCTCCACAACAATGGTTACCGACGCCGATAAATCGTTCCAATAATGAAAGCAAAATAGACGAGATGCTTCTTGACCCTTTAACAGGCGGCGCACCGATGCACTCTGAACTGAATAAATGGCGCGCCAATGCATCTTGATCTTCACTGAATGGTAAAACGATACATCTGCCCCTTTAATGAATATCCTCGGAACAAACTCTACCGCTTGAGAGACACAAGAGTTGACCCTCTTGCAGTTATTCGCTGGCTAATTGCAATTAAGGCGCGGAGAGAAGCTGGTCGATCCTTTGTCGGATGCAGATGGGGTAACCTAATGCCGGGGGACTTGAGAAGAGGATTAAAAATTAGTGCGTCATTGACTCAACGGCGACTTTTAAACCTTAGGTCTGAATGTCTCATGCCATGGATGTCGCTGTAACCCTGGAAGGCGGATGGGAGGGGCAAAGCCAAGCTGAAAGAGCTTATGTCAGAGATGAAAATTCAAACTTTCTTCATGGAATTCGCATACGTATAGTGTTCAAAATCACATGAAGGCAACATCCCTCTTTTCATGATTTCTCCTCATAAATTTTCAACATAAGCTGGTACTTTTAAGGGGATTAGTTACGAGAAAAGACGGGACACCCCCAACACATGTTGCGCAATTCAACTCCATCTTGCACGCACACCCTTGCTTCTTTAAATGTCGGGGCCCCTCCTTTTTAATATATCACACCATCTAGTCAGACATTCCCGGCCTTCCTCTCCCATTTTCTCCTTACGCTTCCGATATGTACACTCTTCAACATCTTACCGCAAGACCAAACCTCTTCAACAAATTAATCAAACTTTTATCTAACCTAACCTTTTTACCTCTTCGCCTACGTATCTTCACATTCCTCGCCCTTCCAATAAATCTTTTTTAGGCCCATATACCACTGTCATGGTTATTATGTTACAATAGGGTCACCTAGGCCACAAATCCATATCAGTTCGCACAAGATAAAAGTCGGAACGACAAATGATAAGCGATCATTCAATCGCCGCCCCCGAGAACAAATCCGCGAGCGTCAAAGTCGTGAGGGTATGTGGGCACGCGTGGGTCGAGACGTTTTAGAAAAATGACCGGAGATAGGCGTGGTTTGAAAGATAGACATAAGGAATTGGCCATTCTCCGAATGGAGGCGTGGTAACTTATGAAGGCACAGAATTATGATGATTGATCTTTTGCTCGACGGTCAGACATGTGGTATCGCGGGTTAGCGAGGCGAATGATAACCAGATACCCATTTTTTCGAGCAAAGGACTAAGAACAGGAGGTCAACAGATGAGAGTATGAGGCGGGAGGAAAGGGAGAAGATCTATCGCCTTTGGCAGTATCGTCATGACCATCTTTATATAATTATGTACAGTATATAACTTCCAGGAAAAACCAAATTCCAGCTGGCAATAAAGGGCGTTGTAGTTCCATGGGAAAGTGTCTGTCCCTTTCGGTTAACGACGCAAGAAACCCAGATGATGACTGAAAATTCCAGAGCCGAAATGCGGAAAGGAGGAAAACATTAAAAATATAACACTGGATTTCATGATTTTCCCATGAAGCTTAAGGAAACAAAAAAAAATTAATTGCACTATACAGTCCCGGGAAAAATTAGTTGATACCAAACCAAAAAGTACAACATAAGACAGACAGACCAGTAAAGCAGTTTAGCTACAATACATCAACGATCTAAAGCCTTCAAGGTGGAGTGCTTAGACTTTGATACCAAACAGAACAACACTTGTTAAAAATGAAAAGACGAGGAAAGGAGAACAGCTAACTCATCCCTCGGCTTATTGTGGTTTTACAGCATTGGGTAAAAACCATTTAAAAAAATACAAAATTGGCCTTTGTTTCACAAGATGAAAAAATCTTCCTGATTTATACTCCTTATGAAACCATTATGCATATGATCAGAGATGTATACCAGAAACCTTGTTTCCCGTAAAATTAGAGGAAAAAGCAGAGAAACTAACAACCTGAATTTGGAGCTAACTGAAATCTATACCCTTCAAAACAGTCGATAACACTGTAAATAAAAACCTTAATTATATACATATAATTTTTTCAAATAAGTTCATAACAAGAACACTGGCAACTAGCCGCAGTCTGTACCAGTTGAAACAGCTAGGAAAAACAAATAATTTTGCCCTTCATAATGATAATAATGATACTAAGTGGACTGACTCCTGATGGTGTTGTTTGGTGCTGTTAGTAATATAATGTCAACTAGCATTCTGCATAAAAAATACATCGCCAATGCTAACAGCCACAACAACATCATGCACAACAAAAAATCAAACTAATAATCAATACTGCTGCAGATAAGTGGCCTAAACTTGACAAACAAAATCAACTCCTTTGGAAGCTGTTCATCATAAATAATGGATTCTGATCTTCTATGTCGTGTTTATTGATCAGTGGGATGAAGACAGGCATACCTGAAGGCTCCTGTCAAAACAGCAAAATAAAAATGGCAGACGGGAAAATATACGCTGCCATTAAGAGCTGAAGCTAAATAAGGCGTGTTTAAAAGGTAACACGACTAAAATAAACAGGAGTAGCAGAAAGGTATGATGGAGCAACCGAACAAAGGAGGTGATATACGTGTGGCAAAGTACAATAAATAAAAGTATGGAAATTAAATTAAAACATCTATAAAAAGTGGGAAAACATCTGAAAAATATAAAAGGATACACTAAAGAAAAATTTATATTGCAGAACAACGTAAAATCCGAGAGGATAAACAACTCTACAGTTAAAACAAAAGCTTTATCGTCGTTGATTACAAAAATAAGCATACAAGGCAATTACCAAAATAAACCAGAATGTTTCCTAAGATAGCTTTATCAACCGTTTACAACTGCATAAAAAAAACTTGTAACTGGAAAATCTAAACAGTTGTAGAGGACCCATAAAAGGCAAATGTCAACACGAAAGTAATTTCGTTCTCCATAATGATTAAAAAGAAAAAAATATATTTTCCCGAAATTTTTTTCCCCGAGCGGGGAACCCACGGTTTAGCATCTAGGATCCATCAGCATCTCTAATCTGCAGAGAACTCGAATCGTTTATCCCTTGCGCGAGTGATGCTGCACCGATATTACCGCTTAGACCCATTTGTCTTGTGAGATAATGACTGAGATAGCGTTCCTGTCAGGACTCCATCAGTCGGCAGCCAGGAGCGAGAGACAAATGTGACGGGGACAGACGGACGGACGGACGAACGACCGCGCGACGCAGAAGGAGTCGAAGAAGGGCGTGCGACGCACTGCCGCTTGAAACGCAGTAACGGGGAAGAGAAGGGCGCTCTAATAGGTCAAAAGAGGGACTTGTTATCTCATAAACGTCTTATCTAGCTATACGGGACGCGTCGGCTTCAAGTAACGGCGACAATGATCACAGCCGCGACCCCTGAAGATGCGACGCCCTTTATATGACTGCCCTTTTGCCTTTTTGAGCCTCACCTTCGTCAGGGCCACAAATGGAAGCGGGAATTGAGCATATCGCGCTAAAGATCAGTCTTTTATATCTTCTGGGAGGACATTGCGCAACTCTCAAATTATGTTCCAGGATCACGCAATCGTGCCATAGTTTCTGTAAACCTGCGCAGTTCTCAGGCTTCGAGAATACGCTGCAATTCTAATAACGCCCACTCACAAGACCAATCAGTTTTCGCTTTAATTCATAACTGGTTTTGAAAATCCTACGTATGATGGAATTACAAGGATATTAAAAAACTATCAATCGTGGATATCCTGTACATTAGGTTTTAAAAAATTAAAAGTTAAGTTTGGAAACGAAGCAAGCGCTCACTCACTCTTCCCTTCATGAACTAACAACCCTCTCCCTCTCCCCCTCTCTCTCTCTCTCTCTCTCTCTCTCTCTCTCGTAACATCGCAGTACGTCCCATACCACTATGGAAATAGGGAACATGATTCTTGGGAGGGACTCTAGCGCGACTTAATCAAGGAATGGGAGGGAACGGAACGCTATAACGATGCTATGATGTCATTAATGTAAGCACATCTATAATACATCATTATTAATTTCTATATATATATTATATATATATATATATATATATATATATATATATATATATATATATATATATATATATATATATATATATACACAATATATATATATATATATGTATATATATATATATATATATATATATATATATATATATATATATATATATATATCACAATATATATACACATATATATATGTATGTATGTATATATATATATATATATATATATATATATATATATATATATATATATATATATATATATATATATATATATAAATTATTCGTCCTGAGAAAGATCAAGGCCAAAACCATTTAATTCAAGATATTTTGTCCTCTACCAGCGGGAATGCTCACCTCCTGTCTAGATGTTATCTACATCACATGAAATTTATCTTCACGACGAAGTCCTATCAAGTGATCATTTTCTTTTTTTAAATTTTCAATATGGGCAATCGTGCTTCTTATCACGACTGAAATATTTCCTGTAGGTCTATCTTCCATAACATCTATCTCATTTAGCAACTATTGCTTTCCCCCTCAGAATCAATACCTCTGGAGTTAATGAGTGCAGCTAGTTTCAGACTGCAACAGCATTTAATAGGCTGTTGAAATGTCACGACGTTATATATTATACATACAGATACCAGAGTTCTTTTGCTCCTTATTTGCAGACTGTGGGGCATTTCCTGACACTGTTACGGATGACGTTTACCACAGAGGTGGCAACATTGCCTGAAAGTCATGCCTCTGTGTTATATTTTGTTTATCCTTTCACAGCTGCGTTTTCTTTTTTTACGTAAGATATTTATCTTGCAAGGATTTAATTTCACAAATATTTCCTCTTTCTTCTGATTTATTTTCCAACTTGGGCTTTTTTTTTCCAGTAAGCTTGCGAGCCCAGTTTAAGGCATTTTAACTTGGTAACATATGAATATGTGATTGACTGGCTGGTTTATATAAAGCTGTAACAACAACGACGGTTATCAACGGAAAATGCATGAATACTTTGAATCACAGTTTTGAAATCAATTACCAAAACAACATGATGACATACGAGACCAATTTCGGTGCAGTGTATTGCAGGTGGCACTTGTTTGTAAAAGATATACGAAACATAACACCAGTGTAATAAGTCTGCTATGTTTACTAAGTCGGTCTTCCTACCTTTCGTTTACCGTAGCGTCCTCTTACGCTCATAGTAGCCAGCTACACCTTTCTTGGCCATCATCGAAAACAGTTAGGTTATTCAATGCCATCTCTAATTTTGCCCAACTGCTGTTAAGAAGTCTCTAGTCAAAAAGGGACTTGGCAGCAGTTGGTTGTACGAAAGCTCGCGATTAATTCTTATGAATTTACAATATAAAACATAAAACAACAACAGCTCAGGCAGTGATTGGTTTAGACTTTAGAGTACGCTGCCTCATGCCAGCACGGAGTCCCCCTTTAAGGTAAGGAGTAGTCTGGTGTGTACCTCTGGATCTGACCAACCAACCAACCAACCAACCAACCAACCAACCAAACAACACTCAAGCGATGAGGGCCGGAAATCTTGTGGAACAAGTCATGAGGAATGACCTTCGAGCGCTGATAAAGAGTTCCTTCATAAGAGCAACAAAAAATTTGTTTTAAATATAACAAATAACTTAACTACGTGCCACTCCGATAACGACTTCACTTAAAAGGAAAGTGTTCTTTAAAAAACTAGAAATAGCTCTTAGAACAAGATAACACAATGACTGGGGTGGCATTGGCGATTCCTTTATAACTGCAAACCTTATCTCCGCGCAAAAACAACTAATATGTTTTTATGATGGAAGTCGGTCTCTCAGGAAGGGGTCAAAACAACAGGAGTCAGGCAGAGCAGGAAGACCTCTTTAGCAGGACAATCTTTCACATAAAAGACAGATAAGAGTGACAGGACGGTTATGGTTGGAGGCACGTACGTCCACCAACGCACTTTATCCCTTACGCAAAAGAATGATGGCATTTCCTTGCCGCACATACTATGAGGACGTCACAGAAAAATAAACATGTAAACGCAGAGATATCCTCGTCATCTTCCTGGAAAGAGGTTAGTCCCAGGATGGCAAGAGTTAAGATAAGTCAGGGTTTTATTAGTTTTTGACTCATCTCCGTCGAAGCCTTTTAAAGTCAAAGTTTTATCACAAGACATCCGTTAACCAAGCTCAGCCCACCAGGAAGGTTCTCGGTATCAGAGGAGACATATATTATAATAAAAAGAAACATAATAGTCCGGTCTATAAGGGCACGCCGACCAGGAGAGGTCGAGGGACTGCGATCCCCGTCCTTGGCTTTGGTTGCATAGACGTCACTCGCACATATGGATCAGCTGACTCGTCTTGCAGCTTCGAAAATTGCTGAGAGGCTATTGGTCCAGTCCACGCTGCCAGCCAACCACAAGAGGGTAGGCCACAAGGGGCTGGGAATTCAAAACGCGAAGAATAACCGTTTCACTCATGTCTGAAGCGGCCTTGATCTTACCAGGAATGGCAAAGAGAGGACGGGATTCAAGTGGCCCTTCATGTGTTGTGGGCCTTTCATCAACATCTATGGGAACATCTGAGTTAAGCAACTATACAGTTTGAACCACACACAGCTTACGCATAATTAACTATACCTTCTTGCAAGAGCAAAGAATACGGCGAGACAAGTTAAACTACCATTAAAATACCCTCAATATTTAAAACGTTAAGGAAAAAACCGACACCTACTGCAACTTCTCTCGTGACGTCAGAATAAACATGAAGCTCATGAATGCTAACCTGGATTTTTTATTAGCTTTTTTTGCCCGGCCATATCCCATATATAAACAATGCCATGAAAGTATAAAAAAGATAGCGTTGTAGATTTGTAGATTCCAATCTGATAACCGTATTAAAGGGATCTGGACGACCAGTCTCCTTGACCATAATGCTCTTGCATTTAAATCTTCCTATGGAGGGAATCTTATCTCTTTGTATTTCGTGCAAAGATCTTATGTAAAAGAATCAGACCCACAAAAGACTTACCATTGCAAACCACGCCTAATTCGACAGTCTCCTTTACCTGGCTTGCCCTAGCGCCCTCTTCCCATATAAATACAAAGGTACTAATGGAATTCGTCCGTTGCACCAGAAGATTACCATGTTCTTCTGCCAATCGAAAGTAAACGTATTTTTAGTACAATTACAGGAAAATATTCTCATTCTACTGCAGCGTAGGACAAAAGATTTTCGTGCCTTATGGCAGCAGGAGTCACGTTGAATCTGTATATATTCATGTAATGTATGTACACACACATATATATAATATATACATATATAATATATAATATATATATATATATATATATATATATATATATATGTGTGTGTGTGTGTGTGTGTGTGTGTGTGTGTGTGTGTGTGTGTGTGTGTGTGTGTGTGCGTGTGTGCGCTTGCGTATCGATATAAACATACATAAGTACATAATGAATATATGAGAGTAAAACAATATTTTCTTAATTATCCATTGAAATATATGCACAAATAGCTCCAGGTTTAAGTGTAACAGTTTGTATTAGCTTTACTCATAAATAAATTTCTTCGACGCAGCAAGCCACGTCAAAAATAAAAAACATAATAGCTCTTACAATGCAACAAAAGGCCATTAAATTGATATAAACTACAAATATCTGCGTTGGCCTTTCACACAAACAGCTGCAACGCCTCCAACGGAAAGCGGGAGGCAGGTGCATAATGCAATATTAATGTCAAGGTAATTATGGGGATTAAGTTTAATTCGAAATGTTTCTAAAAAAAAAACCTATATAAAGTTTCATACTTAACATACACACAGAAATGACCACATGTGTGTATTATGCAACATTCGTATGGATGTAAAGTTGTTTATCTATTTAAGTATAAACAATAAGCACTTGGCCATTCATTTACACATTCCTGCTTGATATACAAACCTATACAACAATGGACTACTCTTGTTTATTATCTTTACTTTGGTATTTTTATTTCACATAAAATCACACATTTAACTGCCGGACATCGGAAAAAAAAAAAATGTGCTTTCTTCTCCTACTGAATAATCACTGTAACTTCAATGATCGATTCTCCTCAATGATTCTCCCAATAATGCGATGTAAATATTCCGATTTTTTAATCACTGCCCAAAATTTCAATTCTTTAATCATTCCGTCACAGCAATGTATGAAGTTTAATCTTATAACACTTTCACTGCAATTCAGATCAATCTGGCTTTTCAAATGACCCTTCACTACAATGAATGAAGAATAATCAGTAATTTAATCTTTCACGCGACCCTTTCCTGCTAGGCGGGAGATTTTTCAGTCATACTAATCTATCAGTCAATCAATGATCTCTACTTAAATACATGATGTAATGAAATTGACAAATAAGAATTTATTTGCGAATGGAAACTGAGAACCAATTCAGTTCTCAATACAAAAGTCATTGTTCGAGGCATGGTATGAACAATTAACGTAAAATAACTTTGGGCAGTCATAAGTTACGACTGTGATATTCTCTAATAATTCTTATAATTTGACGTCATATGGTCTACGAGTCCTTACTTACGATTCACACAAACAACATAATAACCTATGTAAGTGCTTTGATTCCGCTAGATCCTGGCCCAGACCAAAGACTCATTTCTGACTGACCAATTTCTAGTTAACGAAAGTAAATCGAGGGATATTTTGTAATGTACAGGGAAATCGGCCTTCGAACGAAATGACTGGAAAAATGTCAAAAAATGATGTACTTAAATACGTATAACATCACATTAAAACAGTTAAAAGCGAAGTAATCGTTCCTTATTTAAGATTAAACTTAGTATATTTAAAAATTAATTCTGAAAAGAAGTCGTGTATACTGGAACTATAATACAAAATTGGGAATTTTAGTTCTATAACAACCAATTACATAATTGTTTTAGTTAATTAAAGGATCGGATATGAAAACTTTTTGCCGCCTGGGCATAAGGTTTACCCAGTTCATTACTGGGTAAACTCCCTTACCAGAACTGTCTTCCAAGACGCCTCAAGATGTCTCAAGTAAAAATCAAAGTCTTTAGGAGCCAACAACCTGTATCGAACTAGCACCTCTCCACGAACTCTTTCTTGGTACAAGGCGTTAAATTCAGAAGACAAGGAAATCTACCCCATACATAAAACACATGAGATTACTGTTACTTTCCCAAGCTGCATTCCATCTTTGTTTTAAAAATGAAATAATGCGAGTCAAGACTGTATTTAAATAAACTTAATCAAGGTATTCCAAATGAATTCTACTTTGCACTGGCAACCTCCGCTTTCCTAATTACATCATTGCGATGAATGAAACAATAGCACTATTTCGTATCTACTGCACTGTAATATAACACTGAAAAATTGTTCCAAAACGTCAAAATAAGAATATATTTACCTGAAGACGAAGAGAATTCTAAGATAATGTTACCTCCAAAATTCATTCTTATATCATTACTAACTGATACGTATTCATTTGTAATAAAATTATTTAGGATGGTTCTCAGTACCTAAGTCACAGTCAAACAAACCACATGGTCAAATAACCAAATACATAAATCAACTAACAAGAAAGAAGAAAACGTGAAGTAATGCATAATATATTAAGAATGACCCACTGCCATCTTGGAATCCGACCCACTTCTCGTCAATGCAAATAAAATTCACGAACCCCAGGAGCCCTGAGGGCTGCCCGATTGGCAGTCGAAGCAGAAACCATCTTAACAGGCAGGAAGGAGACAACCACAGTCCATTGGCCCTTCTCTGATCATCTAATTTCAGAGACCATTATAAACAGCAACACAGCATGACATATAAATCACCGAACGAATATGCAGACTAACCGGCTTTTTCAATTAACACATTTTGCCTTCACCAAATGGTACAGCACACGTTCCTCCTCCAACAAATAATAGAATGGTAAGACAAGTACTGACTTTAAGAGCATCGGCGAGAAAATCAGCGAAGGCGCTGAAGTGGCTAATTCTTCATATTAATTCTCTTCTTCATTTGCAGCCAGTAATCGCCTTAAAAATTGTTAGAAAAACATACGACGACATTAAAAGGAACCAAAATATAACTTGATGACAAAATTAATGAAAGAGGCGATATGAATATCTTACGAATGGTTGTTTCACTCTAGTGCAAGAGGGTTAAACCGTTCCTAATCCTCACCCTACTACAGTGGAGTGAGGATTACTGTCGAGATCCTCCCGTTTTGAGGGTATACATTTTAACGAAGCAATGAATACTTATCCCTATTTATTTGTATAATTTTATTTAAAAAATACACTCAAGTAACTCAATAGTTATTCACACTAAATACATACATATATACATACATACATATATATATATATATATATATATATATATATATATATATATATATATATATATATATATATATATATATATATATATATATATATATATATATATTGTGTACATATATATACATATATACGTATATATTTCAGTGTGCGAAGGTGCATGTATCTGTGTAAATATGTACGCATAAACCCAACAAAAACTATGACGTTTATCGTGTGGGTACATAGACTGCAAGTATCAATATACGTCAACGATTATGCAGCAAAAGCATGTCTAACTTTTTCTCCTGAACAGCTGTTCCAAAAGGATAATATATTTCTCCGTCATGAAATCTCGACAAGCGTTTATTGTTAAACTGCTTGTCCAGCAGAGACAATGACTTATTCCCGACAATAAAAACAGCATTGGTAACGATATAAATGGAACCATGGCCCCCTCCAAACCTGTTTCAGATCAAAAAAATAAATCGCCTCTGCAAAATATTGATATAAAACGCGTTAGAACTATTGATCCGTAAATCAGATTAAAATGCGTGGGAGTCACCGATGAGGCCGGCACTTTATTAGAGCGCTAAACAATATAAAATACGGACTGCCAGCTGACGGCATTATTGCCAATTACTTCAAGCAAATACGAGGTTGTCTGAAGTTTAGTTGGGTGTAAGTACAAGTTAGGAGCAAATTAGCGATGACTTCAACTATCTCATTACATGATCAGAAATTCATTTCAATAAATATTACGAAACGAATACAAAATATATTGCTCTCTCTTTTAATAAATAAACACACACAGATACGGCATATGTAAATAAATGCGTGTATATATAAAATATATATATATATATATATATATATATATATATATATATATATATATATATGTATGTATGTATGATTGCATGTGTATGTGTAACATGTACAAACACAAACACACATGTACAGAACCTCTTTATCTTTGGAAGTGGTTTTCAAGAAAACATCCACTACCATATTCGCAATCTAGGAATACACAAATATATACATAAAAACAAATATGCACTGGTAATATATATATATATATATATATATATATATATATATATATATATATATATATATATATATATGTGTGTGTGTGTGTGTGTGTGTGTGTGTGTGTGTGTGTGCTTCCCTTTCCATTTTAATCATTTCTCTCTAAATATTTAGTCAAGGAACAAGAATTTTATCACTTATTTGCTGATACAGCATCAATGATAACTCCAACCAAAATACAAACAAAACGATACTAACAACTACAAAAATCAAAACAAACAAAACGACGAAACAGCACAACAAACCATAAAAGTCAAAACAGTAAACAGAGGAAAATAAAACAATGCTAAGTTAGCAAAGAACGAAAATAAAACAAACAAACAAAAAAAGGGACACAATCTGACAAACGCATTTTAAAGAGACAGATAACGCTGAACCGCAAACAAATGGACATGGGATGAACAAAACAGGAACCGAGCGGGGAAAGATAACAAACCAGGCGAGGCGCAGTTAGATGATGTGGATACGAGGAGGAGGAGGAGGAGGAGGAGTTGGAGGAGGAGGAGGAGGAGGACGGGCTGAAGGAATTGGCCATCTGTAGTGGCCCCATTGCCTGTCTCTCATTCCTTACCAAGAAGCATCAGTGAGGAATCTCTGTAAACAGATGCCTTGTGTGTGTGTGTGTGTGTGTGTGTGTGTGTGTGTGTGTGTGTGTGTGTGTGTGTGTGAGAGAGAATGTTTGTTTGTGGGTGGGTGAGAGAGACACTAAGTAAAAGAGTAAGATTATTTGCCCGATAACCTAGTTTTTACGAAAGAATAGTTATTTAGAACACAGAAAAATATAATGATGATGACACTGAGAGAAAAGGAGGGGGAGAGACTACGAGAGCTGTAAATGATTAAACGCAGGACAGAAATGATGCAAAGTAAAAATACCCAGAAATTAAAAAATGATGATGATGCCAGAGAGAGAGAGAGAGAGAGACTAACAATGTTACAGCACATGTTGCATATAATCCGTACCACAAACTAAAAGAGAGAGAGAGAGAGAGAGAGAGAGAGAGAGAGAGAGAGAGAGAACAACAAAACTGTTTGCCATCGCTTGAGCTGCGCAGAATTATGATAATATATTCACACCCAAATCCTTTAAAGATCAATAATGGGATCTCGCCTGTGTATATACCCTCATCCCCCAGTGACACATTTCAACGTGAGTGTCTTTGACGAAGCGTAGTTCCCTTAACGAACCCACTAACCCCACATAGTGTATATATAAAAAAAAGGCCAGTCACTCACAACGAAAACAAAACAGCAATGCATCAACTTGGGTGTCACAGAGTAATAATAAAGATGTTTGGATAATCATTCTCTAGGGCGAAAGGAGTCACATTCTTGTCTTTCTATTCTTGATTTTTTATTCAACTGGCCAACGGAATAATTCTTGTTTTAATATCTGGTGACTAATTGCTTGACATTTACATACGAATTATTAATCTGTAGGTTGAATAAATCCCGCCATTATGATTGCTTGCTTTCTGATAATTATTTGTCCCTTTGGAAGAAGCACAAGCAAAAGCTAACAGACTACAAAACTTCGTTCTTTCTCATCGGCCAGAATAAAAATTAGAAAACAAAAAAACGACAGTGACTATACTTGCCTTTGCCGTAATCATTAAGCTAATTGAAACTCAAAACTTAATATTACACAAATTCTAGTAGATCGAAGCTGCTTACAAAAGAATGTAGCACAGTTTGGGAATATTATGAGCGCATAATAGTCCTATTATCTACGAACAAAATTTTGATACTACAGCTATGAAAAATTAGGAAAATAACTAATTTGTGTATTTTACTTGTAAAACCTGAAGCTTTCATTAAAGCCTAGTGACGTCATAAAAAACGAAGACTACTCTATCCCACGATGATAAATTTATATAATTATTTTACTATTAAACTCTCTGAATGGTGCCAAAATCATATAGTCAAAAATTAGGCTAGGAGCTGTAAAATGGCATATTCAGAAATCTGGAGATCCTCAAGCATACCTCCAAATAACGCCAAATCTACATTATATTATTATATTATCAAAATGAGATACGAGTAACATAAATCTTATTATAACTAAAAATTAAAAGAATGACACACAAAAATAATATAATGAAATTTCCTCATATCCATTCTGAAAATGCAGGATAGAGGAAAAAATCTGATAAAACCAGTACATAATTGCAATTTTCAATCATGTCTTCCTCTTCCTGTCCATTTCCTATTACTAGAATTTTCTTCCTCATTCTGTCACATCATGATTGGTCCTGATCCGTCCCCTCCTCTCCCTCCACCCTCCGCACTATATTTGCTTTCTCAAGCATATTTTAGCCACACCTGTTGCCTTCGAATTATGCAGGTTCATATTTCAGTATTAACTATCGAGGCAGCCACCCTCGCCACTAAGAGCAACAGTATAAATATACATACATAGATACATACATACTGTATAAATCTATACAAATACATACATATATATACGTACAAGTGATAATAATCATTATATATATATATATATATATATATATATATATATATATATATATATATATATATATATATATATATATATACATCATATATCATATATATATATCATATATCTATACAATATACATATAATATATATATATATATATATATATATATATATATATATATATATATATATATATATATATATATATATATATAATATATATATATATATGTATATGTGCATATATATATATATACATTATATATATATATGCGTGTATGTGCATATACATACATATACATTATATATATAAGCGTGTAATATATACATCATATATATATATATATATATATATATATATATATATATATATATATATATATATATATATATAGCCTATATACTTTTGCGTGTACGTGTGTGCGTGCGCGCGTCCCTTATATACACAAATACACTCACATTCTTGCAAGCGAAAACCCATGCAAGCATATACATGTCATGCGAACATCATACCGACTTAAAAATATATGCATTATGTATCAGCCACGTCATACGACTCTCAGGCCAGAGAATCGCGATACACCTCAATAATTATAATGTGAGGGCAACACAGGGTATCGAGAATGCAATTTTTTTTTTAACCTCATCGATCAATTTCGACCTGGAACCGCGTGGGTTGATCATGCCTATATTCATTCGTCGCATTAAAAATTCACCTTGAAAGATGACGAATGGGAGTGTTTAGCCGTCTCTTTATCTTTCGTTCTTTTTTTTTTTTTGCTTTCTAGTGCTTTTAAAATCTTCGATTCCAGATTTTTTTCGAATGGATTAAAACGTTAAATTGGTGTCTGCGACGGAAAAAGGCAAATTTAAGGGGAAAAAAATTGACGAAGTATACACCCTGAAGATGAATTCTTTTGACTTTTGACTAAATGTTGTCATGGTTTACTCCCGAAAAAGGATTCCTAGTAAACGTGGCATACACACCCTCGAGCGCACGCACGCGTATACGGTACATGTTCGAGGAATTTCAATGGAAAGATGTAAGTCTGGAAAGAGATCAATCCAAAAAATACTTCGCAAGACATAAGACACAAAAGGTCTGTATGTAACGTTTGATAATCGTTACATTACCATGAATATGAATGACAAACTTATTGTTAATAACTGAAATTTGATCGGATTCCCAGTATGAGAGTGAAAGAAAAATTGAAAATTCTTATAAATTAAAATCATACAACCGAACACAATTCCAATAAAATGTAAAAATTATCACTATTCTAGGAGAAGAAACTTTTGATCATAACAATCTTAAAATGTAAAAGAAATACCAAATCCATAAAATGTCTAAATGCATAGTTCTCAAGACATACAAAACGTACAACAAACTTATATGCTATATCAAACAAAAGATTACTAATATCAAAAAGAGTACAATTCTATTTGTTACAGTTCCTATGCAAATAAGTCAATACTCGATGCCATTAACCAACTGTAATTAAAAGCAATATACCAGTATTCCCTAATAATATAAACTGCATAATGTATAAGCAGTGCTATCACAGAACTCTTAGGAACGAAACATTTATACATATACTACATGTGTGTAAGTAAAGAGCATGAACGCGTACAGTTTTGGTAATACTCCATACGAAGACAAATAAGCACCCATAATTACACAACACTCCGAATCTATGATTAAATTTATAAATACTATATACAAATTGTCATAAATACGTATGTATGCATTATATATATATATATATATATATATATATATATATATATATATATATATATATATATATATATATATATATATAATGTATGTATATATATATGTATTTACATATATATATATACGATCATCTAACTATAACCTAAAAACTACAGCGAACACGCGCACTGAGACCAGTTCATATTGCAAAACATTGATTAATCTAAACCGTACGGCAAACTTCTTCTCTGAGCTACATTACTACAACAAATTACTACTTCTTTTTCTTCTTCCCGTTATCCAGAGGACCATCTATTGCATCCGTCCACCCCCATTCGCGTTCCATGATTTTACGAGAAGCTCACAATAGAGAACTCATTTTTTCTCGGCTTCGTTTTATTATGCGTTACGTCACATCTGATCATGCCTATTTGGCGATTATTTACGTCCGGTTTAAAATATATTTGTATGATGATGCTATATTCGGCGCGTCAGAGTGCGTCTTTTATATGCGGGTAAAATTTATGGAGATGAGATATTTAAGTTTCCCAAAAACTTTACCTACTAATATTAGTTTGCGTTAATCATAACTCGCAAAACATTTCTTGGCAAAACGTGATGTTTATATCAGGTATACACTGATGGGGCGACTAAAATTATGAACATCAATTTTCCTAATACGCATTCACTAATATCACTTCAACTTATTGGATAGGCAAAAATATTTTGGACCATAGAAAATCCTGAAAAATGCTTCTCTCAACAGTAAACCAAAATAAATACAAGAAGTGACTTCTTTCAGTTGCAGAAGGAAACTCAGTACATACTTTTTTCACTAAGCAACATGAATAAATACAAGAGAAAATTCAGCATCTCCCGTGGCTACTGAAAAGATTAAACGGTTTGACTGGACAGTTTCAGCGAAACGAATTCATATCTAATAAACATAAATTTAAAGTTGGCTTCGGTGTACAATGAAGCAATATTTCTGTTAGACCTTCACCCTTTTCACCTCTTAAGAATCTGAAATTCGTTACCCTACTCCGTGTTTTGGTGTCTTAAGAACATTATTATTATTTAATTTTAATAATAATAATAATAATAATAATAATAATAATAATAATAATAATAATAATAATAATAATAATAATAATAATAATAATAATAATAATAATAATAGGAAAAGCAGGGTACTACTAGCAGCCCAATACAGACGAAGAAAATAAGGATTAAAGAATAAATCATAAAAAAAATAAAACAGTCACATATGAGATAAAAAAATAAAATGAATAATAGACATAACATATAAATCATAAAATGTGACGCATGTCAGCCTATTCAACAAAAAAACATTTGCACAAAGTTTGAGCTACTGAGTTGAACGACTCAAGTACGATTAAGATCATTCCTCATTTTGGTTACACAAGAAATCAAAACTTTTGGGAAAATATGTGGTATTTCAGTTTATGTAAAAAAAGGTATGACTGATGAAATTAACTGTATACCTAGTGCTGCGCGGCGTTGGTATAATCTGAGAAGATAAAAATGCAAAGGATGATGAGAATTATGAAATAATTTATGCAGCACGCACAATGAGCAAATCGAACAACGGTGCCAGAGATTAATATCAAGATCTGGGATAAAAACTTAATGGAACTCAAGTTTTTCTCCGATAATTTTAGATGCAAGTCAGCTGCTGAAGACCAAACAGGGGCACAATATTCAAAACAGAAAAGAATGAAAACGTTACCTAAGAAAAGACAAGTCTCCAAAACTCTACAAAGATTTACTCAACAAATGTAATATTTTTCTAATAAAAGATAAAAAAAAAAGTATACCAGTTTTTTGGGCAACTGAGGAGGAGATAAACGTGACATACGTCTCAAGAATGACAACTAAAATTTTAAAAGATCTGCATGTTGTTACAGAAATACTGTCAATAAAAAGCCTGGGTAGGGGATCCAAAATCCTAGACCCGCTAACAATCACACTGAGTTTTATTATTAGAAATGGCAACATCTTGAGCTATTTTGTCTAGCATGGTTCCAGTGCTTACCGACAAGCAGACTGGTATACAGAGAGAGAGAGAGAGAGAGAGAGAGAGAGAGAGAGAGAGAGAGAGAGAGAGAGAATGGGCATACAGCGTTGAAGACCACCTAACCAAATAAATGCCATTCCATCTTGGCCAAGATCCGTACACTTAAAAAGCTCTTTTTGCTTCTGAGCACAAACTCTGAAATATATATATATATATATATATATATATATATATATATATATATATATATATATATATATATATATATATATATATATAAACGTGCATTTCAACTCCCGGGCTGGAGAATGACTTATCTGAAAAATACTTGACTATGACGACAAGATATTAGTATAATGCAAATAGTAATTTTTGAAGCATTCGGTGATGACAATAAGTGTTTGTGGTAAATTGCCTACGTAAACGCTAGACGTGTGTTATCAGAAAAGGAAGGAAATTCTACACCAAAAGTAGACAGATATCATATATATTAATATAATATAAACAAACAAATAAAAAACAAACAATACACGTACATGTGCACAGAGGGCGTGCGAGTATAATTAAAAGGCCAGCAAGTACGCGCAGGTACTCTTCAAATGTTCTAAAACGAAGGGAACTAGCAACACCAAACAATCATTTCCTGGTAAGGCAAGATGTCAAAGTGAATACTCGTAAGATCCTCTTTTAACCAGAACAGGTGTTCGCAGAAGGTCGTCCCAATCAATGGAAAATCTGACACGCCTAGCCTGCTCACCCCCTCCCTACCACCTCCCCACTCCCCCGCACAAAAACACACGTAACTGAGCTATTGCGCAACCATGCGCAAATTTCAGCACTTAGCTACGCAGTTAACATATTACGCTGGCTCTTTGAGCTTGAAATTTCTTTACCAAAGTGCTAATCTTAATTAAACTTGATGCCAATACAATACTGGACAACAACAACAACAACAACAACAACAAAACAGCAATATACTACTACAGCTGTTACTGACGTTCTTACTGCTAGTCCAACAGGAATAATAAAATTACAAAATAGTAGCCTTAGCAGCAGTAACAATATTAAAACTAACGGCCAGAAATAATAATATTATTATTATTATTATTATTATTATTATTATTATTATTATTATTGTCGTTGTCGTTTTCGTTGCTGCTAACACAGAGAAGACCATAAGCCCAGCTATTAACAAACCCTTCCGCGTATCACTTGAAAACACGGGGAGGATTGCGTCTAAGATAATGGAAAAGAACAATTCCACGCCTGAAACCGAGAGTCCAACGAACCTCCAACAATAGAAGCGCCTGAGCATAAAATGAAGAAACACGAGAGGAAGAATTATCTGATATGAACAAGGATTCCTAATTTTCGGCTCATTATATATATATATATATATATATATATATATATATATATATATATATATATATATATATATATATATATATAACATGTATATATATATATGTGTTCGTACTTTTAGGTAAGCATATCAACACATCACACACCATTTTATATATATATATATATATATATATATATATATATATATATATATATATATATATATATATATATATATATATATATATATAATATATGCGTGCACAATCGGGTACGTACACACGAGAGAGAGAGAGAACACATACATATCCAACAGCATTACAATCGAACAGCGTCATATTTACCAGAGAGAGTATTTAATTAGCTTTGTTTCGACGTTAATAGCTCCCTTGATGAACGATACTTTTCACTTTTTAATCTGTGAGAGGAGGGGGGGAGGGATAAGGGCGCGGCAGTTGCGTTAATAATGGCCATGCGACTGCTCCTGGCCGCGGGAGACGCCTTCTGATGGCAATCAACGTCGATTCAAATGAAGGGCGATAAGCCTCTGTAAATGCAAAATGGCCCTTTCTATGCGATGTAAAGGAATCCATTCTCCCCTCCCAGGACGTTCTTTTATGGTCCATTAGTGCAATGATCTGAGAGAGAGAGAGAGAGAGAGAGAGAGAGAGAGAGAGAGAGAGAGAGAGAGAGAGAGAGAGAGAGAGAGAGAGGATTTTTGATAAATATCAAATGAATGGTACCCCATGGGAGTGAGGATCACCTCACTGAAGGCCTCCCGTTTTCATTAATGTTATGGTGGCAATACCAACTGGACGGCAACATTGCTCTACGGACCAATAGCAAAGTAGTAGTAGTAGTAGTAGCAGTAGTAGTAGTAGTATATGGCACATATGTTGACGAAGCAATGACTGCACATGCAAGCAATACAGCTTCTATCTCTTCTCTCTCCACTCCTGGCTGCGACCCACTGTAGCCGACTGATCACAAGGCACCCTCGCGTCTGCTTGGGTCAACAGAAGTACAGTGAGTCTGAAGGAGGGAGAGAGACAGAAGAAGAAGAAGAAGAAGGAAGTTGTCGAGGACAATCTCATAGAAGTAGCCTCTTACACACAGCGTAAGAACAAGATTTGAATGACAAAAATTGAATTACTTAGTTTTTTAAAAACATTTCCATGAAATAAGAACCAGTATTTTCTAAAAGCAAAAATACCCATCAATTACAGGGGCACAACAATGGCTATCATTTTTTCTGTAAATACCACATTAACCCTACTTGTACCAATGCCCACATGAACACACACACGTGCATGTCTGTATTTGAAAGATGACCAGCTCCACAAATAGGTTCAGCAATCCTTGTAAAAACGAATTTTTTTTAAAAAAGCTACTACATACAAAACCAGATGAATTGAATATTATATACATTAAAATGCAAAATTTCATATTCGTTTATTTACAAAAAAGAAACTTGAATATTAGAAGCGAAACTCTTTTGGTACCACTATTATCCTCATGCTGAAAAATTCGTGAAAGATATTATGACAGCAAAGGTCACAAGAACATGAGAGAAAAGTTTAAAGCAATTACTCTACTTACGCATGCTGAGAGAGAGAGAGAGAGAGAGAGAGAGAGAGAGAGAGAGAGAGAGAGAGAGAGAGAATATACTCAGTTCACACCCTTACAAAATCCGCTATCTTTTAATTCGCCAAATCTAGCCTTAAAATTCTAACAAGGACATCCTGGCAAGGGGCCGTTCACCAGCAAGAAACAAACATACTCCCAACCTCTAACGTCAACGCAGCAGCAGACCTGATACAACGACACTAGAAAGTTCCCTTTACAAAACCACAGGACATTTTGGGAAAGGGACAAACATGGACGGACTCACGTAGTCCAACAGGGCTCCTCGATGATTAAACAAGATTAAAAAGGCAAACACAGAATAGACTTGATGAGAGAGAGAGAGAGAGAGAGAGAGAGAGAGAGAGAGAGAGAGAGAGAGCCAAATGCAAGTTACCCCCAGCGTGCTGCAAATAAGGACCTACACAAGTGTTATCAGCCTCAATCCCTGTGAACTCGAGAAGTTTACAAAACGCGGCCTTGATCGGCTCCACCAGTGCAATCACGAAACGGGATATATGCCCCTCCAAAAGCACTCATTAGGAAACGGACTTCTATAAAAGGCACACAGGAAAGAACCTAAACAAGATAATAATTCCTTGAAAGCCTTGCATACAGTACAACGGAGATACAACATGCAAGAGAAGCAGCAACATTCATTAACATTCAGGCAAGAAAACGGTGCTGAGTTTACAGCCATCTGCATTCGAGTAGAACCACTTTCCCTGTCTCTTGCTTCCGTCCAGGACGTCAGACTTGCTAAATTCAAGATAAGGATCGAGGAATATCGAATGGGTGGTAAAAGAAGCCTGTCCGCTCAAAGATTTTGGTTAAACAAGCCAATAAACATAAAGAAAATACAAACAGTGAGTTTGGGTACAAGGAAAACAAAATATATAATTTATCATTATATCAACGACATCACTGTGAAAACGGTACACAGTATAAAGGCAAAATTAAAATTTTAAACAAGACTTAGTCCCAGTCCAGCCTTTGTTACGTCCATTGCTTGAGAAACTGGAAATAACCGGATCCGATCTTTATTCTTGGACGAGGGTTTGCATAATATTAAAAAATAGTGGAAATGACAGAATCATCATGAAATTTACAGAATCGCTTACTTTCTCTTCTCGCTGACGTTGCTTTTAATACAAGTGTCAACTATTAAGACTTAATGATCGATTACCAGGCAAACAGACACACCAAATACATAAAGATGATACAGTAAACACACTGAAAAATATAAGGAATATTGTCAAGATTACTAGATCTATACTGACAAAAAGTTTTAAAAATATGGCAAGATAATTACATAGATAGCATCAAAATTCCCTCTTCCAGTTCAAAACAACAAGAGAGGCAAATTCCCAAATGACACTATAAATGTTACTGTATTCTTACATCAAAAATCAAGTTGGGTATTTCTTATGCACTAACTTCGCATACACCAGATATTTTCTTGGAACCATATTAACCCAAATCTCAACAAAGAGAGAGAGAGAGAGAGAGAGAGAGAGAGAGAGAGAGAGAGAGAGAGAGAGAGAGAGAATTCCCATGCTCACTTAATGCGCGCGGGTAAACATTTCTAAATTAATCTCAGTGTCCATCTAGTACCGGGGGATGGGACACCCAGCACCACTGACCTATATGGGCTGATGACCTAGGCCCCGGCGTCAGATGCCACTCGAGGTTCAGGGTTGCTGCCAAGACCACAATAGAAAGGAGGAAGAGAAGGAGAATGAGAGGGCAATGGGATGTTCAGAAGAGAGAAGAGGAGAGAAAAGAACACTGTGGAGGCAAAATCACAAAAGGCATGCTGCTGAGGCATCAAATTGTGGGAAAGATAAAGGCAGGGTAATGAGGCGGTAAAGAGGTGAGTAGGGAGCCGGGGGAAACGGATAAGAATCAAAACACTTATGATAAGAGCCAAGGCCGGGAAGGAGGGTGGGGAGGAAAGTGAGACATCGAACAAGGGACGTTGGGGAGGAGCGGGGATTCGCTGCGGTAAGAGGTAGTGAGACTGTAGGGAAGAAAACGGCACTCAAATGCGATTCGTGCACCGATGTCATCGCCTCGTCCTTCGCCTAACAAAGAGCAAAAGGCAATTACTTTGCAAAATTTCTGATGAACATGATTGACAGGGAGGTTGGCTATCACTATTATTGTAGGGGTATCATCATCGTCACCGGTGTAATCGTCAACGTTATGCTTACTCATCCTCATGGTTTTCAGGCGTCATTGTAGCCCAGTGCCTTTTACATAAGACTCCTGAGGCTCGATGCAAGTTTCACTGGCTGTTGGTTTACTTAACAACGCAGAGGCGTCAACCAAAAAAGGAGAGGGATCGTTTTTCAAAAGGGCTTGGAGCAGTCATGAGCGCTTTAAACTTTCACGGCATTAGTATAATCACCGGCGCCTTCACCTCATCAGATGGAATCTGCAGGCTTCATTTTTCTCAGAAGTCGAGACAACTTCGCACGTGAGCTGACGAGTGACAAGCTGTTTGTCATTCTTATCCAGGGGTCTTATGGGGTGATTCATCTCGTATGCTTCGGATATCCCGAGGAGGCTCTTCTGAGGTGGACGTGCTTGGTTCCATGCACTCCTTTAAATACTTCCCTTTTAAGGCGTGTACCCTCCTTGGCCTAATCTGGGCCCTCGGACTGACGTGATCCATCTACCAGGTCATCTCGGGAAATATGTCTTCCGGCTGGCTTGGTGACAAATGTTGGAATCAAATCAGTACTTCTAAACATGTCAAATCCAGTCTTTAATGTACTTCTTCAATGCCAGAAAAATTTGTTTGCTCCATCAATGCCAAGAACATACGAGAGGCTGTGTTCCAGATACAAGACATGGCAAACTCCTGTTTTTAAGTGCAAAACTATAGTTATCTTATCAGTTAACATCTTTGTCAACTCAAAGAGTCCTCGATCTAACAGCATAAAAACACAAAGGACAACGCTGAACTCGATCAGCCTTTCTCCACATGCGACTCAACAACAAGAAACTTGAGCTGGAAATAAATTAAGACGTAGTAAATACATTTTTTATATTAAAAGGATAAATATATATCCTAAATAAATGAGGATAAATATACACGAGAAGTTAGGTTAAAATAAAATATAATAAAAATAAACAAATAAGTAAGTATATAAGTACATAAATTAACAAATAAATAAACAAAAGGGGTAAAATCCTCTCTAAAAATCTAACATTATCTACTCTCGGCAGGTTTCTCTTTTTCCGAGACCAATGTTAACGCTTCGATTTCGCCCGAAGATCCGTGTTTACAGGATTTGTTTTACAGGTCGTTGCATTGTGAGAAACACGTTTTTGGTGGGATGATACGCATACTGATGACCTTATGCTTCTACCTCGAGCCTCTTTGCAAGGTCAAGGTGATACAAGTTCGCTCAGTTGGCTTTTGGAAGAGGTCAATCCGAGTCAAGGGAAGAAAAAGAGGAGGAGGAGGAGGAGGAGGAGGAGGAGGAGGAGAACTAAGGCTTACCTTTTGTTAAAACATGACGTCACAGATGAACGAGACTCTGATTGGCTAACATGAAAGTGTCAAAGGTATGACGTTGCACTTCTATATGCACATCACCTTGATTCATCATGAGACATCATGTGTGAAATGGAATAATAACAATTTGTGTCTGTTTGAGTCAGGAAAGTTATACACCGATTAAAAGCCAGGGGAGAAATGCAAATGGTTACTGAGAAACAGGTGTGAATATTGCTGTAAAATACTGACCAGAAAGTCTAAAATTAAAACAAATATTCAAAAATAGAAACGTACACGCTGAAAAAAATCAACGAAAACATAAAACAAATATAGACGACAGTAAGATAAACATTAAAACGAAAGTAAAACAAACGAAGCCTAAAGAACGGCCACATTCTAATCCAGCGCGCAGCGCACCGACGAAATTTATGATAATTAGAACCGTCGCCAGATGGCGTACTTAATCAAAGCCGAGAGTTTCGAGACCGCTTCTAGAACGCAATTTGACAACGGGAGTGAATGCAAGCGGAATTCTCTCCCCGTGCATCCTAATAAAAACGGACATCTAACGACGAAAATCCGCCGATAAATTCATCTCGTGGGTAATGCAAAGAGAATTTACTCGCTAAGCACATCATGATGGGAGAGGGGGCTTCAAGTGAAGACGGGGCTAATCTCTAAGTGGATCTATATACTTTGTGGCCGAGTTTGTAGGGAATTAAAGTCAATGAAGAAGGAGATATGTAAACGGAGGTAAGGAGCATAGGGCGAGAATGATTCAAACAACATGAAGTTGCTCGAAAATGGTTTGGTAAGCACCCACACATTCGAGAATAGTGAAGATTTTGTTTATTTCTTACTGAGGAATACTGTATATCTATTTGGGATTATACTGTAATGCATCACTGTGGAGCAACTTCATCTTTATTATTATTATTATTATTATTATTATTATTATTATTATTATTATTATTATTATTATTGTATATCAACACAAAGTTATAAAATTAAAAATAACAAACATCAGACATAGGCAATTTTTTCAGCGGTCATTTCACTGTCTATTCTTCTTTGGTTCTTAAATAATTTTACTTTTATTTCACTGACTTGAACCTGAGGAAACTGCAAAGAATATCTCAATAACTTATGTTAAAATGAAAAGCAGTTACGGAAAGAACACAAAACAAACAACAAAACAGTACAAACTAAATTAAACCAAAGAACAGAATGAAAGAGAAAAGAGAATATTCATATAAAATAATCCAATGACTGTAAATAAATTTAGCAACCAAACACACTATTATAATATACATTCAAAAGACAGGCAGAAAAAAGAGAAACACATAACAACCAAATTGAACTCCAACAACAAAAAAGCGGATATCACATCAACCAAGAACAGAAATTCTACAACACTCGAAGGAAAATTCCAGCAATCTAAAGAAATATCCAAATGACAAGCTCCAACGAAAAGATAACAACTGACATAAAAAAAAAAGAAATACACAACACAAAAAATACTCATTACTTAAAGAAAATGTCAAATACCTAGAACAAAAACAAATCGCAAGAAGTTACAGCAAATGAATATCATCCAAACAGAAAAATCCCACACGCCTAATTGGACAAAATCTACAACCAAATAGGTCCCAACAAATATGGATTCAGCGGACAATCAAGACTCGGGAGACTTTCTCAGACGATTTGCAAACCTGCCACAAGAGCCGTCAAACATCTTCCAGAAAGTAAAGCACACGATTGGGGCAGAGCGAGACGGCGGTCCTTTGAAGTGTTGCGCCTACTACGGTGACAAAGTGACCCCCGAGACGAGAATTCCAATGACCGTCGTCCGCGGAGGCACCTCGCGAGAAAGTATGTCAGGGAGATTGATTAAAATCAGTGTGACGCCAATAATGAACCTCCTGCTGCTGGACTTCACGGGTGGTGCTGTGACAGATATCGGCATCTGACTTACGAGACTACGTGGCAAATGGACAGTGCGTTTGTAACTTCGTGATGGTGGGACACTTGTATTGTTCCGTTTACAAAGCGTGCGACTGGATGATAAATGTTAGAATGCATTTAGAACATCAGCACACAAGAAATGTGGGATAATTTTTATAATAACACGAAAAAAAAAATGTCCCAACACATTTACAACATTTACGGTCGAGTGACGAATGTATTAATACATTTATAACGTCCGTGACTGCGTGACAAATATATTTTTACATGAATAACTCTTGTGATCTTACAACAAATGTGTTAAACATTGTTGAGATTCAACTGTATATTTTTCCGTATTATTAATGAGAAGAGGAGACTAATAATAGTTTTAAAGATTACAGCCGTTTTATTTGAATGATCTTTGGAGTTAATCAAATACTGTTCTTATTTACAAATTAAAATTGTGTCTTTCCTAATGACATGCATTATTTTACAACCTACAGAAAATATCGTCCATTTAGGAACAGTGTCATTCGCACTTGGGTTAATGCATAATTTTGATTACTTGATTTATCGCTGATATATCATTAATTAATCCAATTTCTATGAGATTATATTGTGTTATAAATCCTTGTATAAAGGACGCCATGAAACCTCCGACCTAGGTAATATCTGAAAAGTATATTGCTATAACGATTATACGCAATACATACATGAAGTGTACATCATTATTGCTTAGGATACAGAAATAATGTCCATCTTTAACCACAAGAACACAAACACAACACTTCGTTTCCCAAACAAAACAAAAAAATACTCTCCGATCCACAAGCAGGAAAAGAGACAGTTTTTTTAATGCAGGCACTGTCAACTTTTTTTCAGCTATCACGTTACATGCCTTTTCCTTCAAAGGCATAAACATGGATGCACAATTATAAAGATTACAAGAAAAAGCCATTTAGTCTCTGCGTATTTAACAAAGAAGTCTAACAAGAGAACAAACATGGAAAGCAAGAAAACTAGAGGCCATGCTTCCTTCTACATATCACACACTGCCAGAGAAATCCAATCGCTGATGAGTATTTTTATCTTATTCATGGATTAGACATCACCAGGCAGCTCCAGTCAGGGAAAACTTGATCTTGCAGCGGGTAATGAGATCCAGACACATATCAAAGCAGTGAAATCAATCTCTTATCTTGGGAGCTACACGCTCTCTCTATTGTCTCGGGAGCTACAAAATCTCTCTCTCTCTCTCTCTCTCTCTCTCTCTCTCTCTCTCTCTCTCTCTCTCTCTCTCTCTCTCTCTCTCTCTCGCGAAGAAAGATGTTCTGTGAAGAATAGCTCCTTCCACAATTTGATATATGTATAATATATATAGATATATATATATATATATATATATATATATATATATATATATATATATATATATATATATATATATATATAATTACTCTAAGGTTAACAGTAACAATGGATTTTTAACGGAGCGTCCCCATTATCCCGTCCTCGCCCACGAGTCGAACCTTGGTCCACGCACTGGGTGGAAGAGAATGTTACTAAAAATTATTTTCATACCGACATCCTGAATAAATTATTCAGTTGAATATCCAATTTAAAGAAATACTTCTGTAACTTCAGAAATATGAAATACTTCTGTAACTTCAGAAACATGAAATACCTCTGCATCTTCAGATCGCATTATTTATATACGTTGGGGCTTAGTTTCTACGCAATGCCAGAGACAAAGATTATGTTGCAGGGGCAAACAGAAAGAAACCTTTTTACACGTAGAAGACTGTTAAAACAACCGCGAATATGTACTTCATGACTACTGCTTTTGCTACAACAACTGTTAAAGAATAAGAAATAAGTGCAAAGAAAACCCAAGTAAGTCTTAGGCTGTGTCAAATAAAAAATGTAATTTATTTAAATTCTATAATATGATGGATATTATAGGTTTTTTAATGCTTTCAATTTCAGTCCCATCTTTCTGCTAGTTAGCTGAATACAAACATGACTGCAGACTCGGTGCTACCGGTTTACAGAAAGATTACAAAAAGCTATAGTTTTACAGTGAAGTAGCATTATACGTGTGCAAATGCACTGAAGCGTATTTACTATCGATTACTCAATTGTCCTTAGTGTGTACCACCTGATGAATCGTAATAAACCAGTCTCTGAAATAACGATGAAAAAACTGAAGGAGGAAAAGATGGACACGCGCCTACGCCGTGCCCTCGACCGCACTTTCTTGATGGGCACGTGAAGGTGCCAAAAATTCTGCCGACATGACATAACTCTTGCGAGATGCTTTTCCTCATGCTCCGTGTGACGCAGAGAGAAGCATGTTCAGCATGAATAACCCTTTGCTTTTAGTGACTGATTCCAGCGTTCTTGTACTGCATGGGCCACCATCCTCTGAGTGATGAAGCAGCTTCTTTAAACCTGTTTCGCCCTCAGGTGAATTTGCCTTTTCGAATCTCGTGTCCAGTTGCTTAAGGTATTACCAGAAATAATAATTTCTCACCTGCCACACACACTGGATGATTTCATCATCTCGGCAAGTAACGAAATAAAAATGGATCTTTACATCTTTCATTTTGCCAGAAATCAGCCCAAAAGAACATGACGGACCCAGTCTCATGCCCGTTCTCTAGTCATTTCTAATTTCTTTGTCCTTAGCATTAAGATTAATTCACCACTACCCCTGTGCCACTACATCAACAGGAACAACTAATACAACGGAACTCGCAATAATAAACAAAATTGTAGGACAATTTGTTAATTCCTGAAGCAACCAGATACCTCCACCTTCATCATACAAAGCATCCTAAGCAGTGAAGCAAGAAGATCTAAATTGTGGGAAAGGTGGGACAATGAGGAGTCTCTTCCTTAAATGACTTATTCTCTATTTTTGCAATTATGAAGTGTCATCAGAATCTGTCATTATTATTATTATATTATATTATTATTATTATTATTATTATTATTATTATTATTATTATTATTATTATTATATTTCTACGCTTCTTGTTATTATTCGCATTTTCCTTTTTTATTATTACTGTGATTAATACCATCGTAGAGTTTTGCTATTTTCAATTTATGTATTTAGCCTTCTGGACCTGACTTCTGTAACCACCTAAGGTCCCTAGCTGGAAATTAATCGTCTGCAATCTGTATTTTTAATTGTCATAATTTTTTCCATTTTTTTAACTATTATTCTCCATATAATTCCTGTTATTCCCATTATTATGAATTCTATTTTTTCTACTTTTTCAGCAACTGTGTGGATACTGCCGATCATTATTTTTATTATCATGTTATGTTATGTATCTAGATTGTGTGTATTGTATTTGTATATTCCATGTATATGGCCCTGAGCTGAAATAAAGGATATTATTATTATTATTATTATTATTATTATTATTATTATTATTATTATTATTATTATTATTATTATTATTTCGTTCGCATCTAAGGAGAAATTAACCCAAGTTTCAATTTTTTTTTACATCATTAATCCTCAGCAATGCTCAATATAATTCAAACTGAAATAAACTGAGACAAACTGAAAGCAATGCATTAAATGAGATTTTGGTGGACTGAATTTAAGACCCCTTTTTATTTTGTGGGTGGGGAGGGGAATTATTTCATTAAGTATTTCAAAGTTCTTCAAAACCTAAGCCCGTAGAAGAAAAGGAATAAATATAAGTAACAAAGCTCCCCACCATAAAAACAGCTGCTATTATTACTACAGTTTCTATCACCACCTCCACCTCCACCTCCACCTCCACCTCCACCTCCACCTCCACCTCCACCGCCACCACCACCACCACCCAAGGAGACTTTTACTCCCAACCCTACAATTATCGGCTATCTGAAAAAGACGTTGATGAATGAAAGGTTCTCTGCAACCGGACCCCACAGACGAAAACAACGCCCCAGTATTATTCTGACTATGGAGAATCAGGGAAAATAATGCGGGCACTGGGTAGAACTTGACGGCAAATGCGTAGTTCATGGTGGGCGCGTTCTATCCACCAGGTACCAAAAATGCGGTATATAAATATACTGTATCAGATAAAAAGCATTTCGTGCATTCTGTGAGCTAAGTACCATAAACTTCGGGGCTGATGCACTCTACCCGGTGCAGAAAACATGCAGTACTTCATGTATACTTCATACCATTACTGTAGTACGCCTTATACATATACTACCATGTCAAAACAGCACTTTATATGACAATCCATGCACTAGGTAATGGATGGCATTTCACACACGAAGCCAAGCATTCCTTGAAGCGTCAAGTATTGTACGATAGCTGGTCTCACAAAATGTTACCAAAAGTAATTAATTTCTTTACTTCATCACGTATCTGCCACACCGACAAGCTTCAAAAGTATTGGACGAGGAATATGCAGTCATAACTTTTACGAAAAAAAAACTGAAACAATAGCTATGCTACTGGATAAATAAACTACAAAAATTACATATTTGCAAAGCAAAGAAACGCAACCTCTAAAGCACTTTAAAATGAAACAAAGTTAACTTAAACCAATATGAAATGCAGTATGTTGTCACTGTAAGCTATCAAAACAAAAACAAGAATCCTACCTAACACCATTTTCAATTGCAACATATAAGTATGAGTTAACAGCTGCAATATGGCCACACACAAATTAAAGAGTGAATTTAAATATCAATAAGGTATGTCGATTATTCGAGGTAAAAGAAAAGTAACCAAGGCAGTGTGGCGACCTTAGGTAAGGCGAAGGTGACCAATATTCTGCAGCAACATGAAAGTGATTTGAAGCAATGTCGTTTTAAAGACGACTGCTAGTTTCTCTTTTAATTCAAATTGGACAGAAAGTAAACTAGGCTTTATCCAACTAAATATCAAAATCTAAAGACTTGCAGTTTAAAGATAACTCTTGGTTTGAAAGCTAATTGCCATAATACAAATAATAATAACAATAATAATGACCTTTGACCTAGCCTTACGCACCATATCCGAGAATCGTGACAATTTAAACATAAAACCATCTAACCCCCAACTTCACAAATGTAAAGTCAAATACATGTGCACATTTAACACGAGGCAGCAGGCCAAGTCTTATTTCCTCTTAAAGCCAACTCACCAGTGGATAAGCAGATTACCGGCTAACACCCGCGCAAACATACACAACGTGACAGAATAACAACGACCGTGACAAGGGAACAATAGGCATTAGTTCATAATCCTGTGAGAGAGAGAGAGAGAGAGAGAGAGAGAGAGAGAGAGAGAGAGAGAGAGAGAGAGAGAGAGAGAGGCGTTGAGTCATAGGCGAGAGCCCTGGGGAACACCTTCCGCCATCTGAATCTTGCCCAAGGCCACACACAAACACACGCACATCAAGCTTGGGTAACAGCTTGCTTACTCAGTTCAGCTACCTCGTTTTTGCACACAAACTATGCCTGCTTTGGAGTTCTCCTCATTACTTTAATTATCAGCCTATACGCCTACTGTTTTAAGAAATGAGTTGAACACACCTTAATTAATTACATATTTGTCTGATATATAAAGTATAACATGAAAGATATACATGCATGGTAAGATACACTGCAACAAAAATTTGACGACCAATAGTTCAATAAATTTAGAAACATACTTTTAGTGACGAAATTTACATTATAAAATCAACTTTTGACATTAATGGAGTAATCGAAAAACAATATAATAAAAGAATAGATAACTAGTAGATATATTGCTAATGAGCTGCAGATGCCGTTTGGTAAATTCTTTAACAGGAGAATAAAAGGTTTTAAAGCAGCCTTGCGGATCCATATATATGAAGAGGGTTTTGTTTATTTGCCAGACCTTCAGAACAGAAAGAGTTCTCATATGATCTCATTATTAGAATACATGAAAGAATGAATGAATAAAATTATAAATAAAACTATAACGGTAAAATCTTAGCGAAAACGGTACATTTACACATTTTTAAACAATAAACTTGACATGAAACTGGGAAAACCTCACGAAGGACCCATGGCTTGACGATCTTGTCGACTTTTCGTTGATGATTCACTAACTCCCAGTCAATCCCATTTACACCGAAGGAACACCTGGGGTCACGGCAAACACTCTGCAAAGGCGGGAGTTTCTTTGACACTGCAGTCTCCACTTGGGCACTGACTAGTCTTTGAATTTTGACGGGTCGGGGAATCGCCCCCCCCCCTACAAGTAGATCAGCAGTGTTTGAACTACATTACACCAATAACTCAGGTACGGCCATGATGACCCTCAAATGATTACGAGAGTCCCGTGACTTATTCTAACTGCCGTTTAGCCAAATGATGATCGGGTTGGACGTTATCATTCATATCGACTGAGCCGACATGATCGAGTTACAAGGGGCGCGTACGGTTTCCGTAAGAATTTCCAAGCCGCTTTTTTTTCATTACTAGACAAGTTCACAGCTTATATAGCTGCCGTCGGAGCCATATGGAACACTGGTCATTCATTGGGTCAGTCCTGACTCAAGTCCAGTCACCCTATAAAGTAAACCATGCGCAAAGGCCAGCAAGACTATAGCACTTACATAAGATATCTGAAGCTCAAACTGGGGCAATACATAATCAGAATGGAAAGGTGTCTATTCAAAAATAATAATTCCACACACACGCACAATATACAGTGAGTGTATACTCCCGACAGACTGATAGATAGATATACATTTCTAACTACTATATGATGACTTCGTTTCCTTTAAAAAGTGACCCCTGAAGGCTTTTGTCTTTCATTTCCCAACAAGTCTTCAGGGATGAGGTTTCAACTACATAACTACACTTAGGAAACTTACATATTAACCTGAAGTAATCAAGCTGAAAACACTAGCTGCGAAACACGACCGTCGACTAACTGCCAGCTCACTAATTCACAGTTTAAGGCAACAGAGGCTAACAGTTTTATTAAAAGGTTCAAATTTTTTCTCCACCTGGAATCGACCATGGATCTTTTAGACCACGTGATAATTATTATATGTATGTATACATGTATGTATATATATATATATATATATATATATATATATATATATATATATATATATATATATATATATATATATATATTTACATATAGCCTATATAATGTAACCACTTAATCCTAGTTGGAATTCTTGGAATTTAAAAACCCTGAAGAACAATCAAATCCACTTATGAATGAATAAATGGAAACAAAGACAAAAACCCACAAAATCAAGGACAACAAGAGCTTCCGTTAAAAGATCTATTCCAATGTTTTTTTTTTTTTTTAATAGAGAAAGAATGAATAAATCCGGGTTCTCCGCAATTCACGTCTTCAACGAGAACCATCAAAATAGGCTTCCTAGTCAAAGATGAGTCGGGGCAAGGAGGGACCTTCATACGTTAAAGTAATCCTATGCATTGATAAGCATAATGTGACGTTTACATCAATAAATAGAAGGGTAAGCATGTAAAGGTTTGTTGATGTTTTGCTCTTTGACGTGGAAGAGATAATTATGGTTAAATTATGCAAATTTACGTATTCACTTCTCTCGACCGCACTCGCCGCTTCCGCAAATTAGGCAATATGTTGATGTAATAAGACACCTTTGTTCTCTGCTGCTCTTGTGCTTTTCATATTCTACTCTCTACTCAGAAGTAGAATTTCCATTTCATTTCTACGGAATGAATATGTAGATTCTATCATCCTTAAAATTAGTCCAGAAACTGTTAAAGACAGACCTCGACTTCCAAAAAATAGATAAAAAAAAAAAACATTCAGCCTGACATGGCTGCCCTGGCTCGTCACCTTCCTGGTTGGAGGTCAAAAATACGAACTTCTTATACATGTTCCCAATGCCCATTATTACGACAGGCGTAATTTAAAAGGGAGAACAACATTAATATTGCAATATCGCTCTTTTGGGTCTGTGGCAACATCTCAAGTCAGGCCAAAGTAGAGCTGAATGCTGTGGTAACGTACATTGCTACTCTATGTAGAACAACGTGCTTGGTGGTCTAGTGCTTATTGTTCTATGGAAGCAAAACCGTAGTAAAGGTTATTCAGATCGTGCCCCCATAAATCAGTTCTCTTTAAACAAGTGGTAAAGTCTTCTCTGATCCGTTAGGGTTAGGATATAATGACTTATTAAAAAAAATAAAAGGCTTTCTCGCCGCTCTACATGCTACAAGAGTCCTACTGCAGTGTACCAGACGTAAAAACACACCATATCTGTATCATAACAAAACCAGACACAATGCTGCATTTCACTTTAAACCAGTTTCTCCCCGTGTATACGAAAAGCGAGGTTTGTTTTAGACAAATTTCCCATGGGCTAAACGGGGAAGCAGTCAGTAAATAAATGAATGAAAATATAATACATCTATTCAATAACCAAGACCTTATTTCAAATCGTTTGAATCATAACGTGCAACAACGTCATCGATCTTCTTTGTTTAAGCACATGGCTTGATACTAATTTTTCGTTACCTCCCTAAACTTCTTCACAACAACCACAAGACTCCAAAAAGGCTTTAGTCTAGAACAGGCAAACCGCGAGAGGGGAGAAGCCGTGACGGCGAGTTTAATGTTTGGCCAATTTCCCCCTCTTGCTTTTAAAATTCATTAGACTCGAAATTTATTCTTCCATTTGAACTTTCAGAGTCCCAGGATTCACGGATGTAGTTAACTAGATAGGCTGCTGAAGCTTCTGTTGAATCTTGACTACGTATATATGCAAATATCCATATACTTCCAGTTACTTATACATATTTACAGATGCAAACACGCACACAATCACTATATATATATATATATATATATATATATATATATATATATATATATATATATATATATATATATATATATATATATATATATATATATATGCATCTATATTTATATTTATTTAACAGGAAGCATGTTGATATTTGCATCTATATTTACTTTATTTAACAAGCATGTTGATAGGCATTTAAGTTTCAACTTACATTTACAGCATTTAAGTTTCAACAATACATTTACAGTATATATATACAATATATATATATATATATATATATATATATATATATATATATATTATATATATATAGATATTTCCTATATATACACTATATACATAAATTCAACTTGAATGTCCATCGGACACCTCCGGCCCCACTAAAGAAAAAGGTATACCATTTAATTGGATGAGTCACAGAAATCTCTCATCTGTCGTATTTGGTCAACTGACGCAAAGGCAAAGGAGAAAGAGTGAGTGGAGAGGGATTCTTAACCTTCGTGCAGACGTGTGAGGTGTTGGAATTATTAAAGACGTTATCTCTTTTCCTTCAAAGTAACGGATATCGCCAGATGTTATTGTTAAGAGTAGTCAGCATGAAAAAAAAAATCAAGCCCACTTTTTTCAGAAATGCAATGCCAACTGAAATTTTCACTGAGTGGCCTTTTTCAATACCTGTCCTGATGATGATTCTCTTATGTTTGTTTTCAGATAATAGCACCAGTAATAAATTTATTATTAGCATTGTATGTTATTCTTGTATTTTAAAAATTAATGGTGATGACGAAGCAGGTCAGAAGCTTACGTACATTTATCCGGAACGGCAAATTAACAGCGAGAGAGAGAGAGAGAGAGAGAGAGAGAGAGAGAGAGAGACTAAGCACCTCAAAAAGGCCTTCACCATGCCCTGGCTATCGCCCAGCATATCCGGTCACTGAAGACGAAGGGTCGGCAGCGAATATTGGCTGATGCAAGTGATGGGAGGTCGAATACCTTTCTAGGAGAAGAAAAGCTCTCACTCCCTCTGTTATCTCACTTATCGGTAACGTATGCGAACCACTGCTATAGGTGAAAGTATAATGCGTGGTACACTTAACGTTGCAAACATCCAGAGACACTGTCGTAATATATAAACATTCATCAAGGTCTTTGGAGTTTTTGGAATCTCTCTCTCTCTCTCTCTCTCTCTCTCTCTCTCTCTCTCTCTCTCTCTCTCTCTCTCTCTCTCTCTCACCTGTTAAAATCTCTCAATCCTTGGGTATGTTTATAATGACATTCGTATTAGCCGTTACTTATTAGCATACCTGAATCCTATAGTGTGTAGTGTGTACATGTATACATACAGTATATGCGTAAACAAGTATACAAATAATATATATTTAGTATATATATACATACATATACATACATACATATATATATATATATATATATATATATATATATATATATATATATATATATATATATATTTATAGTATATATATATATATGTGTGTATATACTGTATATATACATAATGAGAGAGAAAGCGAGAGAGTAAACACGATCACAAAAACAAAATAAACTTGACAGCACGAGTCCATACGCACGTAAACAATTATATTTTGGTTACCATATTAGGAACTTGGTTCCTCCGAAAGAAGCCCCACGAGACCTGGATCTTTATCAGTAGAATTTCTTATTTCCGACGAAGTTGTAACAATCAACTCTTAGGAAATTAAAACAACTGACCTACTATTAGGGCGAAAAAAATACCACACTTGAAATAAACAAAAGAGTAATAAAAAAAAGATGACCTTACAGACTTGAATATTCAGTGTACCTGAAGCATCCCACTTGAGCCTCCAGAGTAGAGTCACTCGATCTTGAAAATTACGGAATTCGGAAACCGTAATGGGATTCTCCGAAACATTCAGGAATAGAATAGAGAACTGAGGCCAAAGGCCAAGCGCTGAGGCCTATGAGGTCATTGAGCGCTGTAAGGGAAATTAATTTGACAGTAAGAAGGTTTGAAAGGTGTAACAGGAGGAAAACCTCGCTGTTGCACTATGAAACAATTGTTAGAGAGGGTGAAAAATCAGATGGAAGAAAGAGAATATGAAAGGAGTTACAGTAAAAGGAATGAAAGAGGTTGCAGCTAGGGGACGACGGGACGTTGCAAAGACATTAAGTAATGCCTACAGTGCACCACGTGAAGTACATTGACAGCACTACCCTCCTACGGGGAGAAGCAATCAGGAGCCTGATATTCGTATCAGACTTGAAGACCGACCGACCGACCGACCGACCGCCGGCCACGACAGCCCGACAACTGTGAAGAAGCTGTCATAATTCACTAACGAGAGCGAGCAGGATGTTTTATGCATAGGTGGCGCTGAATGTCCAAAACCTCGACAGAATTACAATTTCCCCCGGGTGGCTCACTTTCTCTCCAGTGCCACTCAAGCAGAATTGATTGAATTTGCGGCTAAAATGGATGCACTGATTCTTTAGGCTCTTATTACAGCCGATCTTAAGGTGATCTTCAGGTGGTTTTTACGCAATACAATGGGTGTCTCAAAGCCTAAGGCTGATATTAAATAAGGTGGAAATACCTCGGCTGCATGCCCGTCAATGCGCGTAACCCCTGCCTTCTCTGAATCTACCTATCTATCTATCTATCTATCTATCTATCTATCTATATATCGATCTATCTATATAATATATATATATATACATTATATATATACATCTATATATATATATATATATATATATATATATATATATATATATATATATATATATATATAATGTCTCCCTTTATTTTTGGAGTGAGTATTTTTAACGCCCTTTGCATCAACATTGGGCTGTTATACAGATGTAACAAATTCAAATTCTGTCCATTCTCCGATATTTAAGTAGAAGATTTGCGGTCATGGAATTGGACAAATGACTTATTTTGCTTAATGTGGAAAAGATTTAAAACAAGATTCCATTAAGAGGATTCTTTTATCTTATACAATTAAAATTAAATGTCCCACCTCAACTAAAAGGAAAAATGTATGGTCGCTACCCAGATATAGTGAAAAATCCATATATATATATATATATATATATATATATATATATATATATATATATATATATATATATATATATATATATATATATATATATATATTACACTCGAGCAAATACATGACTGAACATATGAAACCTGGTGCAAAGATAAATATAATAAATAAGTACATCATAAAACACACTGTTTAGGATAATTGGTGTGTATAATAGCTAAGATCTTCAAATAATTAAACAAGAGAGAAAAACAATGCAAAGAACACATCATCACAATTACCATATTCACCTTCAGGACACTCCAGGAGCTATTTTGGTGTTAAGCCGAGGGATACGATCCTCTAAGGTCCTCTATATATAGCGCGGCATATACCTAACGACCCTTCAGGGAGAAGAAAAATCTACAGACCTTCTCAGAGCCAACTCTATAAATGACAAAGGATTTCTCTAGTCTTCTTTATTCCCATTTTCTTTTCATTTTCTTTCCTTGCCTCCTCAGTTACCCAGACGCTTGAGGCATCGAGTTTTAAAGGGCTCAAACTAATGAACAAGAATGGACACAAATTCAAAAGAAAACATTCATTCAGCACAGAGATGAGTAACGCTACTACGGTTTAATATTTCTAAAACCCTATAAAAAAATATATAAAACAAAAACGGTACTGTGGATGCATTCTACAACTAGATGAACAAATTTGCCCTAATAATATTAGCCTGACAAATATATACAGCACATCTAGAGCAAAAAAACACCAGGGGAAACACCAGGGCTTTGCTTATACGGTGAATCGCAAGCCCTCCGCGTAAGCAATGGCTTTCAGTAATGGCAGACCGTCCCATCATTACCTAAATTACCCACTTCTCCCTAATTAACATTACCGTTAGGTCTACAAGGATGAAGCAATTTGTCACAAAATTTAAAGGTTATTAAATATTGCTTCTCACTAGACAATATGAAATTCTTTCGGTGTGCATTTGCCGAATTTACATTTTATTCGGAACGCAACCATCGATTTTTCATTACATCTGGATAGCACCCATACATTTTTCTTTTTAGCTGGAATGGAACTATACAATTTTCATCGTATAAGATAACAAAAAAACCTTTTAATGGAATCTTGTTTCAAATCTTTCTTCCCATTACAAGCTTTAAATTAAATTTGCAAAACAAAGCCAATGGTTTATTCTGAAAACTTTCATGACACTCAACGAATTTCGCTTTTAAATTTCGTAACCACAAATTTATATAAATATAGAAGAATGGCCTGAACGCGAAGTTGCATCTGCATGAATGCCGATGGAGATGCAAAGGGTGTTAATAATATTCACTTCAAAAACAAAACTGAGAATTTAGTGCTTTGCAGTTAGTAGAGAGAGAGAGAGAGAGAGAGAGAGAGAGAGAGAGAGAGAGAGAGAGATGAGTCTGAAATAAAAGGCATAAAATTCAAACTGAAACACTCAGAATATGTATTTTGAAATACTTAGTCCCAATACACATCCTCAAAACCTTCATACAAAGAAATTGAAAATAACCTCAAGCCGATCTCCAATAGCTTACAAAACTAAATTTCATTAAAATTAAACTAAAACTTGAACGCTATTAAAAAAATCACCCATCATCCGTTCAAAAGAATACCGTAGAAAAATTTAATCCGAAATTCGCATTTGTTCCCAACAACTGGATGACCTTGGCAGTTTGTGGTCCCTGTTTATTCCTCTAATAAATCAATCTCTTACACTAAACCCTTCTCATCCGAGGCTCACGTCACGCCTTGGCTGCCATATTTCCGCTATTTTATCTTCCTCCTCCAGAGAGCCAGAGGTGGAGATCAGGTGATCTACGGTCGAGAACAAGATGAGGTAATGTACGGGGGTGGGGAGAGAGTAGAAGTCAGGTTTTTGAATGCGTACTTGAAAAAAAGTCACAGCGACGTTTTGGCTATCTGATGACTGGTCCCATGAGATCTCAACAGGACGAAATTGTGGCGATCTCGGGTACCAAATTTCGCTTCTGCTTTTCCCCGAGTTATAGCTGCAAGATGGTTTGGTACATTTAATCTACGAGAATCAGAGAGCTGCATCTCGTAAGACGAACATCTCTCTCGTCAAAAAAAAACCTCCGGCCATGGAATCTATACAATCACAGTATAAAGGAAGTAATTTGCATACAATACAGAGGAAATGATCTGCATAAGATATACATAAAACAACCCAACTTTAAAGGCAAGTGGGCATTACCAACAAAAATAAAAATGAAAAGAAAATGATATGTAGGTAAAAACATTCGCATTACCATAATAATGCACAGCATACCCACACGCCCAAAATATACAATTTATCTGGGTGCTATATTTTATAACTGCAGACGTAGGAGGTGGAAGCCAGATAAAGCCAGAACGTAAAAAGGAACTCAAAGACGTAACTTGGATTTGAGAATCAAACGCTATCCCGCAGAGAATGCATCATATTATTCCCTTAACTGTTCCAAGATTGATGTAAAAGACTGCCATGGATGGACAGTGAACCTACAAATTATTTTACATACACATCACACAAATAATTAAGCATTGTTTAATGAAACCACGAACTCCTTCCTCAAAAATATTTTTAAATTAAAAATTAGGAAAAAAATCAAAATTCAATTTTTATCTCGAACAATATATCTGGATTCAGAAGCTGCGAGATTTAATATGAATACACCATGTTTCTCTAATAACTTTAGTTTACTATTTTCCAATTTCTCTGATGCTTCGCTGCTCCAATACCATTTCCACATTCATACACGATCTAACTTCTAAGAAAGATCTGGGCTGCTCTTAGGTTTCGTAGCTCGTAAAATCAAAGATACTGGTATTCTTCGAGTGTTAACAATGAAACAGCTTCTCTAGTTTCCCTTCCACTTGACATTAATCATGATGATGCTGCAGCCGGGCAATGCGCTCAAACTCACATCATCCATCATCGTTGTTATAAAACCTGATAGGCTCTCAGCTGAAGCAGTCCATTACAAATGGTGATGATCAGAAGTCTCTCATTACAAGGCGTGTAACAAGAAGGCTGCCATTCCTGAACAGCAAAGAAAATAAATTACTGACAAAGTTATCCGCAACCATCAAGGGCTTTACCCTCTTCATTCTTAACTAAGATTTCAGAACGAGGTGGCTAAGTACAACCCCTAAGGATAATCAACGAGGCTTTATATGCCGACGGTGTCTGCCTTTCCTTGACAGGCAATCATCCAATTAGTAACAGAAACCAAGGTTACTAAAATTTACTTACAGGGACACGAATAGTATAGCTATGGGCGTATGTAATTTTAGTTACAGCAGCTGATGTAATATGCTGTTACTTATAAGTCCCCGGTTATACTTGAGCGTGAATTAGAACAAAAGCAGTCAAAGTGCATATGTAATGTCCTGATGAAATTCGCAAGTTGCGATTCTCTGCAGAATAATGTAGAACAAACGCCTTCTTACAAACCACAAAAAAGGTAAAAACAAACACATCGCCACTAGCCGATCAAGAAATGCGGAAGTGCCATCGACCGAAACATCCAAAATTACTAGCCGACTATGCTGACAAGCAATATTATCTCTCTCTCTCTCTCTCTCTCTCTCTCTCTCTTGCAGAACATGCGTCCTCTAGGTAGTAAGCCTGAGGCACTGGAGAAATAAACGTCGATGTTAGAAACCAAACCGTTTCATCAATCAAAATCCGTACCTTGTCAGGAAAATCAGACTGGCCATCCTTCATAAACTTGCCCGCGTAAACAACCACAGGCTAAACAACAGCAACACAACAACAATAATGATGCGGTACAAGAACACGGTGACGATTTGAACTTGTAAATCATTCTAGTAATAAAAATGAGATTTATCTCTCATATTTGAAAATGACTGAAACATA
>NC_089781.1:9179396-9206896 GCF_040412425.1 Macrobrachium rosenbergii
AATACACACACAAAAAGCAGTCCCTAAAATCTGAGCTGCAAACTAGCTCTAAATTTGAAGCTTAAAACAAGGGAAGAATAAGATTTTCAAAATTCCTTCCACCATAGACGAGAATGAGAAGTCCTCCAGCGGCAAAGTCTTCGCGTGTTATCAAACATAAAGGTCTCAGAGAAATGCGATAAAACTTAGTCTATTATCCTATAAACTCTAAGGAACGTCAATTTAATACCTATTGCTATACACACAAACGCGCTTTGCCCTTGGGATTCGCTAACGGACCGAACTTAAGAATCTGAAGCGGGCCAAGAGACGGGGTCCCAGGTGCCACTGGGCCCAGGTGGGTATTTTGCAGTGGACGTAAGAAGTAGCCGCCCCAGTCTTTTGAGTCAAGGAATTAACGTGCACTTGCAGCCCACCGTATAATTATGCTCATTTTTATCTCATAGGAGTGACGTCACGCCAACATTTTACTGGCGATTTTCGCCAAGACCCACAACAGGTGTTTCAAATGGCTTTTATTTTTTGTTTACTCCCATTCGATCTTACTTATTATGAAAAACAACAATAATGGTTATACTGGCTTTAAATATATTATGAACAAAATGAAATATGTTCACTACGACAATACTGACGAAAATATTCACGAATAATACATAATAGGTACACGTTACAGATCTCTCTCTCTCTCTCTCTCTCTCTCTCTCTCTCTCTCTCTCTCTCTCTCTCTTTTATATATATATATATATATATATATATATATATATATATATATATATATATATATATATATATATATATATATATATATATACACACACATACACATATATATACCTATATATATTATACATATATGTCTGTATGCATAAAATGAAGACATCAATTGCAAGGCATACTAAAGTAACATGTTAACAAACAAAATCTCTTCCATATCCGTTCGGCCAACAGATGCTGCCCCTCTTGTTAAATATAAGAAAAAAATTATAGAAAAAAAAACTCTGCAAACAGACCGTGTAAGGGATGGAAGGCCATGTAAACTGCTGCGCGAGTTGATTTGTGGACTTAGTTTGAATATCCTAATGTACAGTACGTAATCTTACTCAGAGGAGCACTGAAAAAGCTACGTGCAAGTACAAGGTTTTACCCCTCTCTCTCTCTCTCTCTCTCTCTCTCTCTCTCTCTCTCTCTCTCTCTTTACACACTAACAGTTCGTGTCATGAGAAAAGATTTTATAATTGTCAACACATCGTTCATAATAATGGTTATATTCACCTATAACATTCACGTGTAATTTTCTTACCAATCCAATTGAGACTAATTACATGCTGTTCTACCCCAGTTACGTATTCAACCATTTCGGTGAACTGGCAGTCAACCAAAATTTGAAGTCGATCCCACTTCATAAGACTATACTTTTAATAGGTATCTTGTTCTTTTACACCATTCTATCTGCTGATAACTTTAATGCAGTAGTTTTCAACTAGGAGGAATTCCCCCCAAGGGGAGAATTTCAGAGTTTCAGGGGGGAGGGTAATTGTGACCAAGGAATTTTAGTATTATATGCATATTTAGAATGCACCTTTTGAGGCAGACAATTTTGGAAAGGGGGGCCAAAAAAAGGTTGGGAACCACTGCTTTAATGTATTCACATCACCATTATCAGGTTTATCCTTTGTTTTTTTTTTTCTTATAAACTGGCCTAACCTCATCTCCACTGTATTACACCATATTAAATTCTTTTGTTTTCATTTTATTCATTGCACCACATTTAATCTATTTCTTATATTAATAACTTCTTTGTTAGTTTCATATCTGCCATACTTAACAACGTTAACAGTATTGTTAATTTAGGGTAACACTTATCTCACCATTTCTATATTACCATACTTTATATTACTAATCAAAATTCTACTTAATCGTATTTCATAAATAGAACATATTTAATTATAAATGCTTTTCAACTTACGATTTCATTTTAATTGCTCCATCAGATATCAAACCAATTTTCAACCCGTTTTATCTACGTCTTCAATAAAAATGTCATTCCTTTAATGTAGGGTCTAATTTCATCACTCTTCTCTTCAGGTACCCTAAACTACTATTCCTGTTTTACCTTTCATTATGGTCTACAAGCCGCTATTCAAATGTTTCCTCTTCTTTTAACACGAATCGATTCCATCGCCCATTTTTTTTTTTCTTGCTACGATCGTTGTTTTTCTTTCTTTTACATTCACTGACTTCGTCAGCCATACTGCCTCTCGTTACTTGTATTTGTACAAGTATTCCTGCCTGTTTTTCCTCAGTGTTCATCATTTGTCCTTACCTACCACATTCAGCAAATTTCAATTCACCTCTCTCGTCGGTTCTCCTACACGCATCGATTCAGCTGCAAGAGGAGAGACCCGCCCCGAAAATTTGGTAAACCTTAAAAAGAACAGTGAACTTTGGCACCCTGGAACAAGAACTCTTCCGCGCACGTGGGTGTCGCGATGAGTCCTCCTCCTCAAGACGGCCTTGAGATTTTGCCTGTACGTTTTGCTTCACGCCCAAAAGCCCGCCTCCGTCAAGCGACTGCAGCTTCAGAATTTTGCCTTAACTTCATTTTTTTTTCTTAGACTTTTTATTTCTGTCTTCGTTTTTTGAAGGCGGACACAGAAGGGCATGGCTACCCTAATCGATATCAGTTACGGCAAGAATTCTATATTAATGGACTTCTCTTATTTGATGGTAAACATATACTTTAAAAACAAAGATGAAAAACCTGCTTAACTACACAAAAAAGTGCACAAGCACATGTAGATGTTTGCATGTACATTCGTGCGTACTTTAATGTACGTGTAAATATTTATATAAAAAACAATTATTACGGTATACTGACTTAAAATGCTTAATTTTCACATGTACCTAATTTCATTGCCTAATTTTATCGAATAAAATGAACGAAAGTATATGGTACTCTTAAAATCTACAGTGTTAATTTCTCGACATGAATATGAAAACAATAACCGAGCCTGTGAACACAATTATTATTATTATTATTATTATTATTATTATTATTATTATTATTATTATTATTATTATTATTATTATTATTATTATTATTATTATTATTGAAAAACTGCACCGACGCAAAATATTAATTGAAAGTAAAAATTATAATAACTTAAGAAACAATTTACAAATTTTACTTACGCTAGCACTGGAGTACGTGCATTAGACATGAAAAAAAAATGCAAGAGAACAAAATGATCCAGTTTATGTGAAGCGTATGACAGGTCCAGTTCGAGCAACGGCTGAACCCAAATGAGGCTTAACGGGTTCGACGAAAGGAGACTCGGGCTGATAATGCTCGTCAACGCTGGTGTCTGAATTAATGTGGTTTCAAACAAGCGACTGTTTAGCGCCGTATAAGCCCACAGCAGGCGCCAGTCTCCCTCCTCGCTCCCGACCCATCGTATCCTGGGGCGATTCAACCCATCCAGGACAACCACCCCACCAGAGGAACACAAAGGGGGGAGGCAGGGGGGTGTGGAAGGTTAATTTAGCAACTGCAAGTAGCGACCATTAGAAAATTGTTATCGTCAGTATTCTTAGATTAAGCTAGCCTTATGCTGGCACGGGCTCTTGCTCTAGGGCAGCCCGAATGAGTAAATTATCAGAACGGAATCCAGTACTCGTTACAATCCACACAAACAAAATCCTTCTTTCCGAAGTTAAGAGAAAGGACCTTCTCAAACATGCCCATAAGAGCAGACATTACCTAAACCAAACTATGTATAGTCTCTATGCTTCCCACATCCAAGGAAATGCCTGAGATAGTAGCGGCCTTCACCTGACTCATTAACTAGCGGCAGTTAACAGATGCGGTTATCCTGCAAGGCGGTAGTGGTCACCCCATCCAGCTTCCACAGACCAACACCTTAAAAGGAGATCTATCGATCCGGATTCTTGAAAAAAAGACGCATCCGAGCGTTGGAAAAAATATTAAAAAAATAAATAAAAGGCTTCATTCAATGTCCATTAATTTTATTCCTTTAATGAGATTATGATGTGACAGTTTCGTTATATATCTGGGAACACAAAAACATACATACCTACATATATACACACATACCTTATATATATACATACATTATATATATATATATATATATATATATATATATATATCAGGCCTTCAGGTTGTCAGGAAGTCTTTTTGCAATAAGGCTGTTAGCGCCATACTTATATAAAACTCCCTTCTAAATATCACAAAAGTACCTGCCTCTTTATTACAGAACAAGAACACATGCTAAAACGTTAGGACAACTACAATCATCAATTTGGTGCATCGCATGCACAAGAACTACGTCCATTAAGGGATATGCTTTCAAAGAGCAAAGGCCAATGGAGCAGGAACAACCAACTGTCCTTCCATAGCCCAGGTTCGATTATGAGGAAAGGAAAAGAAAGAAAGGGGTTTAACCTGTTTCTCACTGGAAGAAAGTTTATAAATTTGGAAGAACAGAAGCAGGTTGAGAATTTTACAAAATGAAATAAGCAGCACTCATACAAATGTATCCTGCGTCCGGAGAGAGAGAGAGAGAGAGAGAGAGAGAGAGAGAGAGAGAGAGAGAGAGAGAGAGAGAGAGAGAAAGTATGTGACAAAGAATTCATAATCCATCCACAATTCTAGTTTCATTTTCAACCTATACAACCAAATTACCTAAAAAAAAAACCGATAATCTTTTTAAATTCTACGAAATACCTACTCCACTAAATCTCTCTCTAAAAAAAAAAAAGACAACGCGACTAATCCAATAGTCATTCACTATTATTTTTCCTCTTGTCCGTCGATGAAAAAAAAAATTGCCCGTTATGCCCAATTCCTTTCTTTCATTCCTTCTCCCTCTATTCTTCTAACTGAATTTTTACCCTCCGCTTCTTCTCCATTTTGGCCCCTTAGATGAAATAACTCGGCCAAGATTAGCATTTACCGTCTTCATACAGCGTCAGTCGGAATATAAGGGCCTCTTCCAAGCGTTTATATAAAACCATTAATACCCTTTTAGGGAGTAGGGCATCTCCCAAGTCGACCTTGGTATCATAAAAAGGGGCTTATGACCCTTCCCCTCAGGCTAGTAATAAAAAATGTGAGTGAGACATTGTCTCTGAATTCCGTTTCTTTGTCTGTCTGTCTGTCTGTCTGTCTGTCTGTCTGTCTGTCTGTCTGTCTGTCTGTCTGTCTGTCTGTCTGTCTGTCTGTCTGTCTGTCTGTCTGTATGTATTCTGTCAAAGACTGGTAACATTCCGTTTAGGTATAAAGATTCGTTCATCTCAAAATGCATGCGACCAGGTTTTTAAGATAACAAATTAATTAATAAACTATAGCAGAGATATTATTACTAGGGAAAAATGAGTGACATAAGCAAGTAATGCTATCATGCACCACAAAAAATTTGTCAGATATAATAAATCAAGTTTAAGGAACAGCTTCAAAAACTTCTTTTTCCATTAACATGTAGGCTATCTACCTAACACTTTCTACCGATTTAAAACTGGGGTGAAAAGGCCAGTCTAAAGTCGTATAATCAGACCAATTTCTTAACATTAATGAAAATGCAATCCAAAAACAAAAACAAAATAATGAAAAATTCGAAGATGTCCTTTTAAAATATAAACAACATGTCATTGTAATGCAACGGATTTGTAAGGACCAATTTCATAATGAATAAATAAACCTCTATTAAAAGGAGACCTTCGTTTATCTGACGGTAAATGAATTGCTACACAGACAACTCAACCTTGAATATTCAATGAGAGAGATAGAGACTACTCTGCCTGCCTTTCGACTGTATTCATTTCCACTGACACTAACCATGTCATGTTATCATGAACTGGATAAGTTTTTAGTATTTCCAGATGTCTTATATATATATATATATATATATATATATATATATATATATATATATATATATATATATATATATATATATATATATATATATATATATATATATATTATATATTATACATATATATATTTACATTTATATTTATATATGTATATGTGTGTGTGTTTTAGAGTATATCTGCTTTTAATTAATTTCCAAACCAGTAAGAAACCAATATTTTCTTTGTAACAGCCCTTAAGTAAAATCTGTACCGGACATGAGCACAGACAAGTAACGATGAAAAACACACGTTGCTTAATCTCGTCTAGCCTGATGAAACCTAATCGTCACTGAATAGTATAAGCGGCAGTAAGAAAATCGATATAGGAAGAGTTTGTAATGTTAGAAAAAAAACTGATTCCTAGAAGAGTTGCAATATTGGAGACAAGCTATTGTTGTTGACACACTTCGAATAATGACGCAATACTATACGAAAAAGATAACTGAATGAATCCTATAATAATAAAGTAGGAGATTGCTCTGAACTTTTTCTCTATACTGTGTATCATTGTAATCCAGCGACCTAATGCCTCTCCCTTGAAAAATTCACCAGCGTGGATTTGCCTCCTAAAAGGTAACACTCCAGCAACCTACGCCATACGTCACCATCACCATACATCACCGAAAAAAGTTATGCATCACCGACAATCAGCAACTTGCAAGTCATCAAATCAGGTATTCATCACCATCAAAGTGTTGTATTGGTCAAGCCTAACCAAAGACTCCGAAGTAGTATGAAGTTTTATCTCTTGAAAGGATTTTTTCAACAGAGCAAGTTACACAATTCAGTTAGCACTGAATTTCTAGACTCAATTGTTCATTATTACATGTGTATTCTTTTTAGTGTTTTATGTAAATATCCTGGAAATCTCAGATATTTTTTCCTTTTTTTAATGCTCATTATCATCACTGCCATAAACTTTTAATTTTTACCTAATTGAGAAAATTTTAAAATGGTAACAGAATGTTTTAAATACACGTACTTCAAAAGTTCATTCCACCTTCTTTTGTGATTTCACATAATTCTCTCTCTCTCTCTCTCTCTCTCTCTCTCTCTCTCTCTCTCTCTCTCTCTCTCTCTCCCCTTCCTACGTACGGATTTATGGCACCAGTGCAAATCATGTCGGCAATAACTCTAGCCCCAAAACAGGTTTTCACATAAACAAGTATCGTGAATAATATTACACATCCCAAATACCACGAGAAAAAACTGTCTCTTTACACAAGCATCTGAGTAGGAACTCACTCACTCTCTCTCTCTCACACACACACACACACATATATATATATATATATATATATATATATATATATATATATATATATATATATATATGTGTGTGTGTGTGTGTATATATATCTATTTATATATTTATATATATTATATATATATATATATATATATATATATATATATATAATGGATATAATATATGAGCGCGATAGCGCAAGTGTTTTTAGGCCTATGTATCTGACGAATAGAAAATTAAGGTTTACAATGGAAAATACATAAACATGAATAAAACTTTGAACACTAACCCAGATTGCTGGGATACTTCTTTTGGTAAACAAGCCCAAAAACAGAATTCAGATTTCCTAATGCATTGCAGAAGAAAAATTATAGAACTTAAAGTAGCAGACAGGTACCGGATATCAAATAAGTGCAGGACTTGGCGCGAAATCTTTGTACCAAAACAGACGCAAACCGCTACATTCTCAGCCGTGCCACATCACATACTGATGAATTAATCAATCACTCATTCCGCAAAAGGAATCTAGACAGCAGTACCTACAGGTCACTGAGTTGAGATGCTTGCTTTCTCTGTCGTTTCCTTTGAGATAAAAATACTCTAGACTAAAAAGAAAAATCTGTACTTATATAACGACGTTGAGCCATAACAAGAGACAACTCAATTAAACTAGTACTATCAAATTTGGCAATCAGAAAATCATACTTTAAATTTTCACGAATTTTAATTTGTTTATGAACAGGTGAAAATTATTTAGCGCCTGTTTAGCCCACACCACCCACCTACTTGATATATATATATATATATATATATATATATATATATATATATATATATATATATATATATATATATATATATATATGTATATATATGTATATGTATGTATATGTATATATGTATATATATATATATATATATATATATATATATATATATATATATATATATATATATATATATATATATATATATATATATATATATATATATATATATATATATATATATATATATATATATATAGAGAGAGAGAGAGAGAGAGAGAGAGAGAGAGAGAGAGAGAGAGAGAGAGAGAGAGAGAATTTTTGGGGCAAGAAACTCGTATTACTTCACCGCATTCTTAAATGTTGCATCAAAATCGCTGTAGGACAGAGAACCACTTCCTTGTAACTGATAAACTGATTCGCCTAGTTCAACTTTGGTCTCCTACGGAGCACTGAGGACAAAAAAAAAAAAATAAAAAAATAAAAATAAACCTCGGTTCCAAAACGAACAGGGCTGAGACCCAACCAATCGAGTTCCATTACACGAAATTAATGGCTGAATTATACGGAACTTGGGCACTGATTGATTAACTAAATGATTGAAGGTTATTTGGTCGCTCCAAACATTTGTTTGGGAAGTTAGAACAAAAATGAACTCTGATTCTTCTGTCCGCAAGTAGAGTGACTGCGTGTCAACGCAAACGACAGAACCCACAGCGGAATCCACCATTAATCACTCCGCACTGTCACCTGGAGGCTGAACGAGGTGGCAAGAAAACAAGCACTATGCAGGGACAGTTATTCACAGAAAGCAATATCTAAATATGAAAATATTCTTTTTAAAAACTTAACTAAGCTTAAACAGGCAATCTTTGAGATAGAAAAAATGTTGATCCACATACTGAAGGTCACATTTCAGACAGCAAAAAAATATTTAGTCCACACAATCAAGATTTCACTTAGAAAAAAAACTACAAAAATGTGTTAGATATAGTGAGGAACTCATCAAAAATAACAAAAATCTCGTGCAACCACGCAGACTTCCTCTGAAACGAGTAAGACCTCGCCCGGAGAACGCAATCGAATCAACAATTACCGACAATAATTAGCGTAAAATGGCCCAAGGCGAGCACCGTCTTTTCTGGACGAGACTCCGCCGACGGAAAACGTGACCAGGGAATTAAAGATCTCTCTCTCTCTCTCTCTCTCTCTCTCTCTCTCTCTGAGAGAGAGAGAGAGAGAGAGAGAGAGAAGATCCGGGGACCAGTTGGAAGCTCAATATTCCAACTCCATTTACAACTACATTCTGAATAGAAATGACCCGTCTCTTTCGATAATTAGCTGAGCTGTGCTTTAAAAGGCATCCCTGAATTGCGTTTAACGCGTCAGAAACAGGTGCGTTCGATGACAGTGTCGTCCATTTTCTCTCTCTCTCTCTCTCTCTCTCTCTCTCTCTCTCTCTCTCTCTCTCTCTCTCTCTCTCTCTGAACCACCTGCTGGACTGCTGAAGGATGGTTGGTACTTGTACAGTGTTAAGGCGACACTCACCTAACGCAGTAATTAGTATTCCTGTGCTTCTCAAGGCCTCTGAAGCATCAGTTTTTAAATAGAAATTTGTGATCAAAATTCATGATGAGAATTCAGTTGGGCTATCCTCCGAAAGAAAGAAACATTTAGCAAAACACTATTATTGTAATTAACTACTGATTATCAAAATAAAATTTATTATGTTACCTAATATTTATTACTTTCCTGTTAATATTACGCTTTTACTACTTTAAAACCACAAACTAACTACGTAATCGTAACAGGAATTAAAACGGAATATTGACAACTTATTTTGAGATTTAAACTGAACCTATATTTGATTTAAAATGAAAACATGAGAGAGAGAGAGAGAGAGAGAGAGAGAGAGAGAGAGAGAGAGAGAGAGAGAGAGAGAGAGAGAGATAATTTAACCGTTGGTTGAACTCAGCTCATTTTTAACCATCATCATCATCATCATCTTCGTAGTCATCTCAAGCCTACTTCATACAAGCCTCCCAGCGCCGCCCACACATCCACTTACATTCTGGTCCCGGTCACGCCCACAATCGCCCACGTGACGCTACAACGTACACACACGCACAGTATAAACACTAACTGCCTTACTGTAAAGCTGAGTTAGTTACTCGAGAGCTTGACCTCGCCCTGTGTTTTATTGCAAGATGTTCCAGTCAGTCGCCAGAATCCCAACATTGGAAGACTGATGGAAGGCTTTGCTTTTAGTTCGTTTGTCTCCTTTCGTCTGTAACTGTATTAAGCTTACAAAGTTACAAACAGATTTTCCTCATCCCCAAATCTCAATTAATTCTAAAGGTATAATCAAGCGGGAAAAGCTAACTCACATTTACAAACGCTAGCGCAGATTCTTCGTTCGCTCAATTACTATTGTCTAGGCTTTACCCCTTTCCAGACAGAATCAGTTCTGTGCTTTCCGGAATTACATCTACATGGGATACACGGACTTTGGTACTGAAGAACTGAATCATAACAAACAGAGCAACCACTGTGCATTATTATTCAAGTTACAAATAAGCAACAGGATGCAAGTCCTCAATAAAATGTTGGCCTTTTTATGATTAGCAAAACTTAATTCGGTTCGGCCAACGCACCTTTGCATCACACAAAAGTTCACTCAAAAAAGAATCTACATTGCCACTTTAGTAGGTGAAAGAATCTACATTGCCACTTTAGCAGGTGGAAGCATCATAACTCGACAATCAAAAGCAATACCATTTTACCTTGCATTTTTTCTTTCATTCTGTGCTTGAGCCAAAGTTGGTTTGGGCGAGGGATAATGAAACTGTTCGACACTACCACGGTGGCAGAATTCCAAGCATTTCTCGATGACCCGTTAATCTATTCACCCTGCATGATATTTGCATAAGCAATGATAACATACTAGGCCTGCTGAACTCCATGAACTGTTTTAGCGTATTTCTGTCAATGCATTTCGTACACTGTAAAAGTAATGTGTCTGAGTCAATTTAACTATCATAAAAAAATAAGGTTTCTATGATCGGCTTCATAATTTTCACATATTTACCATTTTACCTTGCATTTTTTCTTTCATTCTGTGCTTGAGCCAAAGTTGGTTTGGGCGAGGGATACTGAAACTGTTCGACACTACCACGGTGGCAGAATTCCAAGCATTTCTCGATGACCCGTTAATCTATTCACCCTGCATGATATTTACATAAGCAATGATAACATACTAGGCCTGCTGAACTCCATGAACTGTTTTAGCGTATTTCTGTCAATGCATTTCGTACACTGTAAAAGTAATGTCTGAGTCAATTTAACTATCATAAAAAAATAAGGTTTCTATGATCGGCTTCATAATTTTCACATATTTAGTTCCCACGGGTCAATTCAACCAGAACATTTCTTACGGTCAATTTCAAAACCACTAAAGACTATTTCCACATTTAATTCCAAGAATTACGAAACTTGCCTACACTTCATGATGTTATCGTCACACATCATGAAATCCCGGTCACGAAATATTTTCTGGTCACTTTTAAAAATTAAAAAGTTCATCCTTTCTGACAATCTACCTGAAGTTAGATATTGCCCAATACAGAGGACTGGCCACGTCAATCTGGTTATTTCATATATCAACTGCGAAGGGCACTGACTAGGATAATTAGGCAATTATCTCAACAATTACCGTACCACTATTATTGGTAATGATAAACACCTCTACATAATTTATAACTCTTAAAACAACCCAAAACTACAACACATCAAGAAGAAGCAATTCAATGAACACTGACACACTATATATATATATATATATATATATATATATATATATATATATATATATATATATATATATATATATATATATATATATATATATATAATATATATATATATATATATATATATATATATATATATATATACATATATACTGTATAATAAACTAATGTTTATGTACAAAATTATAGCATAATTATCGTTTCCTCACCTACCACATGCTACCCTATATCGTCACATCAATCAGGTAGGTACACAATCTCCAATAAAAGTGAACTTGATACGTGCAGAATCCCACGTTTACTGATATAGATTTAGCTCATGAATTAACAAGCAATCAAGCCGGATGAAAACCAGATGCAGCAGCAGTGGCAACAACAGCAGCAGCATCTAGTAAGGCCAACCGGTGGCCGATCTAATGAAACCATTTGAATTGTTGATCAGGATCAAAGAGAGACACTTCCTCTCACTGCGCATCTGTAGGCAACGATATAGGTCGAAGGTTTGCGTTTTACAGTAGGTTACAAATGTGAAAACATTTGTACAACCATAAGAAATTATTCTTAACTCGTTACACCACCTGTTGGACTACAGGTCCAACTTATGAGAGTTGAGGACATTATTATGTTGGGTCAGGTAGTAGATAAAAGTCAGGTAGTAAATAATCAAGTAGTTAATTGCAAAAATGAATTTGTTTTCACTTTATTTATAAAGCATAAGTAATGAAACAAGCTTCAAAATGAAAATATAAAACAAAAGTGCAATCAAGACAAGAAAAGTACGGGAGAGCCTTCCTATGGGCACCAGGCTCTCCTAATCTGACTTCCTTTCATGTTTACTACCGAATGTTATCAATTTACCTACCTGAGATCGGCTGGAGTCGGGTGCAAACTTTGTTAAGCAAGCTCTCACGCACGCACTCACACACACACACACACAAGGAGTTGAGATTTTGATAAACTGTCTAAGTCGAAGACAGAAGAGAGGCAGAGCTGAATGGGCCAAACAGGAAAGGGTTAGTGTAAATGAGAGGAAACTTGCGGAATGACTGATGATGGATAATTAAGAGTTGAAGATTAATAGAGAACTTACAATACGGTAGTGATAGTTTATCTGGGTGAAAAAGGTAAACATTCGAAGGAGTAGCTTGTTCCATTGCAAATTAGTGAAGATGATAGAGGTAACATCAAGAAATTACAAAGTTACCAGGAAATTTTATGGTGGGACTTTGGTTAGGAACTAAGACAAATGATAAAATGAACGACAAGGGACGAACAGCGGATTCAGACAAAGAAAAGTATTTGTGGATTAAGTGTTCATTTATTAAGGTTATGTGAAAAGTTCGAAACTTAGAGGAAAGTGTGGCAGTGAAATAAGCCTTCAGAAAGCCATTTCCCACTGTATGCGGCATACATGGACCCTGAAATCCTTATGATAGATTCTATAGAGGTAATGAGGAAAGTGCAGAGGATCTATAATGTAAAAGATAAGTTGTTTAAGCGGTTAAAATGTCCATGACGGAGGAAATGCTTGAGTTAAAATATGTAGATGGAAGATGGCTGGTTTGGCGTATAAGGTCTGAGACAAGGATGTCTTGTCACCACGGCCATTCAGTATTTTTGAGGATGAAGTGATGTGAGAAGTCAGGAAAATGACACCAGATGTGGGTGTAAGTTGTGGAACACGGAAATGAGTTGCGAATGGAGTGTGGCACTGTCGATAACTGCGAATGATACAGTAACGACTGAAAACAGTTTAGAGAAATTGAAGAAACCAGGGAATGAAATTGGATGTGTTTGCAAACAGAGAAAACTGAGAGTGAATGAGAGCAAAGTAAGGTTAGGAGTACAAATGGAACCGCACAAGAAATAGGTAATTTATATGCTTGGCTTTTCCCCTAAATATTATATTGTGTATACACAATATATTATATTGTATATACCTATTTCTTGTGAATGAGAGCAAAGTAAGGTTAGGAGTACAGATGGAATCGCACAAGAAATAGGTATACACAATTTAACATTTAGGGGAAAAGCTAAGCGCTGGGACCTATGGGGCATTCAGCATTCAACATAATGTTGAAGCAACTGTTAGGAAAGAGTCGGAATTAAAATGAAGAAAGATATGAACGGAGGTATAGAAAAAGGATTGAAAGGGGTTGCGGCTAGGGGCGGAAAGGGGCACTGCAAAGCACGTTAAGTAAAGCCTACAGTGCTCCGTGCGCTGACGGCATGCACTAACCCCCTATGGGATGGTGGAAGAATGCAAGCAGCTGATTCGTACAGTTACTTAGGATAATTATGACGGATGATGGTGTGATGTGAGAAAAGGCACGTTCAACTTATTTAACAAAATAATAATCTAGCTTACTTGGCTCACTGACGAGGATCCTATCAATCTTTCACAACTCCTATATAAGGAATCTCGTCAGGCTTGCTACTTCATATACTAAGTACTGCCCTTATTAAAATGGTGCAGTAAGATTCTCTACCTCCCCCACCTCGAATTTCCAGAGCTTTTGTGTAACTCTAACACTTAATTACGACTTTACAACAAACACTAATTAAATGACTACCCTGGAGTTTTTTTTCTGGTACACCCTGAGATTACGCCAACAAGGGATGTTCAGCGGACGCTATGCAATAAAAGAACACCCGGAGGGGGGGGGGAGAAAGGGGAGAAGATACCAGATGCAACACAGGTGTGAAAAAGTCATTAGCACCCAGCTGATACGGCCCATTACAAAATGCTTACATCACAGACGACTTGCCGTAATAAGGAATTATTGCCGGTATGCGAAAAGCCATTCAGGTAGAAATACCGCGGTCGTAAACGTCCAGCGAAGGGAACGACACAGGGCTGTGCGAAAACTGTTTAATTATCCTATTGTAACGGAGCAAGGTCGTCCTGCTTATTATCTATGGCACAGAGAAGAGGAGGAAAGGGAAGTGGGGCTTTCAACACATCGGTGCGTTGATGTAAAAATTGGAGGGAGGAGGGGGAGAAGGGGGGAGGGGATGAATATGTCACTTCAGGGGATTTACGAACGAGTACGATCTGAAACAAGAATCAAAATGATGGCTTTTCAACCAACTTACTGGGACACTCCCTATTCCAAATAATTAAACTTCAGGCACTACAATTGCGCGTCTTGCTAACTTTAATTTACTAAAACTTCAGCACTGATAACTTTAAACGGCTGAAACCTACTTATAAATACCTTTCTGGTTACCACAAGAAAACAACAAAGTTATGCAAAATTAAAGCTTCAGGAAGCGAAACTTACTGGGAATTTTTTCAGCAACGAACAAGAGGATCAGGAGGCAACATGGCTAAATGAAAAGCAAAATGTTTTGACCAACACATTGACTTGAAAACAAAACCATAAAAGTGGGCGCGACTGCAAAACCTACAAACAATAAATACTGACAAGAAAATGTGTGTAAACAACGAAACACTTTATCAATATGTACCATCAATAAAGGGAATATATATAACCGATACTAAAAAATGAACGTGTATTACAGTCAAACACATACGTGTTCACGAAGGCCAAACATTTCATCCTAGATCTCTGCAACATTTTAAGCCGAAGCAAACCCTGAGAAAATATTAGTCAAGAAAATTTGGTTATTTCATCTCGCCATGAGTTTTTCTTACCAAGAAAAATGTCCTCACGATGAGATAGGCGGCATACTAAACTTGGAATGGAATGGAATATAGAATTTAGGCCAAAAGCCAAGCGCTGGGACCTATGAGGCCATTCAGCTATGAGAGGGAAACTGAGAGTAGAAAGGTTTGAAAGGTGTAACGGGAGGAAAACCTCGCAGTTGCACGGTGAAACAATTGTTAGGAGAGGGTGGATAGCAAGATGGAAGAAAGAGATATGAATGGAAATACAGTAAAATGAATGAAAGGGGTCGTAGCTATGGCCGAAGGGACTCTGCAAAAAACCTCAAGTAATGCTTATAGTGTACCACGTGAGGCGCACTGACGGCACTATCTATCCCCTTACGGGGCATACTAAACTTATCATGAGCTATGGTTCCTGTTTTTTATGAAGCCTCTTAACACAAGACTTTTCACTTCAAGAGACCTCGAAATATCTAGATACGTATCACTAAATCCATATCAATAAAGACATGGAGATCTAGATATAGGATACGAAAATAAGTATTTATCTGGTTTGGTGTTGACAGGGCAACTCCCAATGAAGAGAAGATGCAGATCTTACGGTGATCTGTCGATACCTTAAAGCATATACCATACTTCTTAAAACCAAAGGAAATATTTATTACATGAGGCTGGAAACGATTTACTACCCACACTGGACAAGCTTTTTATCCTTAAATAGTGAAAGATGATCTTCTTGAGACTGTTTCGCCGGAAAATCTGTATTTCTAAGAAAGCTTCATTTCCTGAAGAGAATTTTCTATAATGAAATATGGATATAAACTTCAATCACATAATGCACCTTAACTTTTCACTCTAAATACTTCCATATACAAAACTTACCACACTATAACAATACATGACAACTTTACAAATCCACTAATCCGAGGACGGCAAATACATAATCTACAAGACTTACACGACAGAGAAAATACAACTCCTTTACGTCATCGCCATCACCAGCGCATCCCGGGACCAGCAAATAGCGCCGCGTATTCTCCGAGTTGTTGCAAGTCTAGCCCAGGCAGCCCATGCGAGTGAAACCAGTAAACGTCTATGAAGTGAAGCACGCTAGCAGTCCCTCAACGACGCAGCAGGCCTTATATAGCAGAAAATAAACACAAACATCTGAAAAGAGTGCTGTGCTGCTGTTGCTGCCGGGCACCGTCAATTGCGAGGCCAAGAGGTTACATGGGTAGTCGGTGTGGAAAGGCGAGTGCAACCGACGGAAACGAAAAGTGAAGAACGGCGACCATTTTGGTCAACTGAACTAGACTTGACTTTCTCTATTTTTCTCCTTTTTAGCACCATACTCACGTCTGCGCGCGTACGTGTATATATATATATATATATATATATATATATATATATATATATATATATATATATATATATATATATATATATATATATATATATATAGTATGTATGCATGTGTATATGTATATGTATATATGTATATATATATATATATATATATATATATATATATATATATATATATATATATATATATATATATATATATATTTGTCATGGAATAACAATCACACAGAGAAAGAGCTAAAACCCAGAACAGTCGACTCACAACCAGGTACATATTGCACTTCTAGGGTCAACATACTCATACCGAGGTTTTAGGGAACTCACCTTTCGTCCCCTCTCGTAGGGTTACGGAGTCCTATACTGACCAGTCAATTCGTGAGCAAACATACAGTAAAACCACTCCGTTAAGAGATAAAAATACTTGATGTGATATAAACTGGCAAGAGATTGTGAATACATAATTATTGAGAACCTTAGACTCTGTAAAGATAAAATAACAATAAAAAATGGTTATGAACAACGAAAATGAAATCTGCGATGGACATGCAAGGACATAATGATGAAGAACTGGCAAATAGAAAGAGATCTTGGACTCCGTAAATGAAGACCTGAAAAGATACGTATTTAGATACTAATAAAGACGTGGATATCTAGAAATAGGATGATGAGGACCTGAACAATAGATATCTGATGATCTATACAGATGATGCCATAAGAGGAAATGATCGGCGTTGACAAGGAAATTCCCAACGTAAAGAAGACGTAGATCTTGGGATGAGATGAAGAAAGCTTAAGGGTTATATCGGGTGAATTTAGAACTAATGAACGTCATAATTAAGAGAACAGGCCCCGGGAACGGGTTACATGAACCACCAAATGATAGACAGGCGACCAAAAGCTAATAGGCGCAAATGTACGAACTAAATAGAAAGACCTGTGTATTGTGATATTAAATCGACCGAGATGGAAGATCATCTTCAGAAATGAAGGAGTCCGAAGCATACAGAACGAAAAAAAAATATTATGGTACACACTGCTATTACAGCACCGAGGAAGAAGAGCCACTAAGTACACATTCCTATACGGTATCGTACAGGATATTGATGGTTAATTGAATCAGATCGAGGTCAGAGGTCGGGGGTGGAGTTCGATTCCGAACCGTGAGATGCCCTAACCCTGTTTGTTAGTCTTCTCAGGACTCGTGTAGTTTAGAATTCCCCCGCCAGCGAGCTGAAGAGGGCGCCAACTCTGTCAGCTGGAACAGATGACCCACCGCATTCTGGGAAGACGTCAAGCTTACGAAAGAATTCGTCGTCGCTTTTCTAACAGCCTTTTATAGTCAAGAGCTTTAGCCGAGGTTTCCCTCCCGGGATTTCTGACGGCTTCAGTCTATTTTCACTAGCAAAAAAATTATGGACAAGTATAAACACAAGTTTTCCAATAGACATATAGGACAGTCTTTTAATTACATGCATATAGTATGTATATATATATATATATATATATATATATATATATATATATATATATATATATATATATCATAAGACTGTTCCTAATGTCCTTATGGGAAACTTGTCCACATTTTTCTGCTGGAGAAAATAGACTGAAGCCGTCAGTATTCTGGGGAACATACATACATACATTATATATATATATATATATATATATATATATATATATATATATATATACATACATATATGCACACACAATTAGCGTTCTCATCAGTCAAACCATAAAAGGCAACACAGGCAAGAGAAAGGAGGTAAGGATTTATTATTCAAACAACGTCGGCTTAGAGCACGTACTGTTATTTAGCACTGCATAAAAGTAATAACCGCGACAAACTTCCTAAAACCACAAGAATTATATTAAGTTTTTTAACTGCATTGGCACTTTTCATACCGTTTAGATGAGCAGAACATACACATTATATACATACATTCTTCTCGCTGGAATACGTAGTTAACACACATATTACCTTTATACATTCTCGTAGACACATAATATGAGTTCGGATAAGATAAACGTAATATACTGATATATAAATTATATATATTAATATATATATATATATATATATATATATATATATATATATATATATATATAAAGCTTTTCCCCTACTGGGTGACAGCTCCATATAAAAACACCATCGAAGTCATATAATATAACTATATATAAAAGGCTCATCAACACCTTAGTCGACTGCTCCTACACGCATTGCCACTTTCCTCTTGCATGCATACCTCGTCTCCAGAATAGCCAACTAAGGCTCTTCTATTCCACCTCTCCTTTTATAGCATCTAACCAACACCTTCTCAATCGCCATCTCCCAAGCTTATAACTAATGAATTATATACACATTTCACTAACCTATTGTCCCCCATTCCCTCTCGTGGTGAGATTACCTCAAAACACTGATCCATCTTTTCACTTATGCCAACTCGTGTGCACATTGTAGTGATTATAAAGCATATACAAAGCTTGCTGAGTACAACGCATCATATTATCTAGAAAAGAAACTTACGATAAATATATGGAAAACGGAAATAATGAGGACAGTGTACGCAGGAAGGGAAACAACGCTTGACATCTAATACAACACTTGGACTGGAATCATGCCAGAGTAAAGAATAACAATAATATATTAGTATGGTAAGATTTGTATTGATATATGGACATGCATCAAGTTCAGAGGTTAATACTGTAGTCAAAAGATGTTATGAGCATAAAGCTTATCGAATATTACGAATACGCTAATCCCAATTAAAAGTGATAATAATGAAGGGGAGACAGAGACGATCTGAAGATGTCCTTCACACCACCCAAAGGAGAATAGCATGTGATAGTGTCAACTCATTTAGGCACCAGAACTTACAAGACCTAGATCTACTTTGATGAGAACTCCAAGGCGGGATGCAGGAGATGAGTGGAAGTGAAAGCACGAGAAAGACACGAGTGGCGGAATTTCAAAGAGGCCCTTTCCCAATTCCTAATATTCTCTTCCCCAACAAGTGAAATTGTTGAGCGGGGTCCTTAAATGTCGCTAAGAGTAGAAGTCAAAACCAAGTAAATGTAACTGACTATTTAATTCACCTCTAAAAATATTAGTGGAAAAAAAAAATTCATGGGTAGACAACGTGACACACACATTTCTACAGGAGAGTTCCGTGAGGAGATACCATTCATTAGTAAAAATATTAAACAGAACAATATAAAAAAAGGGTGTACATAATACAGTACAGGTGAGATCATTTGAGAAATTTACTGATAATGAGAAATTTGCCGTTTTGTGTTTATGTTTTTACGTTCATCCCCGAGGGGCTGGTACTAGCTTCTTGCGGAGCTTATCTGTAGAATTACCTATTTAACTGCTCACGTAAAGTAATTGAAACACATTAACTGCCGATCAGTGAACAGAAGCGATTGGCTGATCACCAAAGTATGGAGAGGCATAATCTTACAAAAAAAAAAAGATTTCTAACCTTGCAGGAAGGAAACATGAACGCCGAAACTGGTAATAAGACGTACAGTACTCCATAGCGTAAAAAACACAAGATCAATCAAGGCAAGTAAATCATTATCATCAAAACATAAAAGAATTATATTGCAAAACAATGCTAATGATAAAGTTTTTGATGAGAATCTTGAAATAGTGAAGTCTTACTTCCATTATGAAAACTAAACTATGAATTATCGATTCCTTCATCCTTACTATACGAGTTACTAGTTATTAGCCTAATTCCACCATATGAACCATAAAGAACTGATTTACGTCTATAGTTAACAGAGGTAAAGACAGTGCCTGTTCGTCAAGTAAGAGATAGTGGCATAAAATTTAGTATATACATACTAAGTATATCCAACAGACCAAGGTAATATTGAACTAAACAATAAGGAGTTAATGAAACATTAGGAAATCTCACCTTGCAAATGGCTCTGGTTCCAAGATGTACCACTTCTCGATGGGGTCTGTGTTGATAAGCCTAGTCAAAGCTGATTCCGTCAGCGTTACAACGCCAGTTTTCGGATCAGCACTCCACTGGCCTACGTCTAGGCCTATTTGCCTCCCGGAAGATCCCATTGCAGATGAAGATGAATCCCGCACGGGACTGCCTGAAGCGCTTGTTGACATCTTCTACGGTTTACCTTGTAGGGCAATTTGATCAACTACAGTTTTGTTTCTGAACACAACACGATGTGACAATGTCTCCTTGTCTTGGTATACAAGAGGTAAACTAAATTACCGCCGTTCTCAAATGCTAAAGGCTTTTTATTTTACATTCACGCTATTTCGGTTTTCTGAACGTCATTCAAAATAATGCTAAAAACCAACTCCCGTAGTTAGGAAACAATGCCTAGGCCTACGGTTTATTATAGCCCAGACTGATTACAACAATGTATTTTATACTGATATATTCAAAATGTGCTTTCTTTTACGATGTTCAAGAGCACACAATTAGAAATTATTTTCACCCAGTTTTTAGTAATGCTAAAATCACAAGGCTTATAAATGCAAGATTTACAAATGTTGCATAGTTTTTCGGACATGTTTTGCATCTGGACCTCATCTTGTCAGTTCCAATTTTAATTCTGCAGTGGAATTTTGTTCGTGGAAAATATTTGATAACGTATTTTCAATCATCCACTTAGGCCATGCAACCTCACTTGGCTTGAAATAAATTTCCCTTACGTCAACAAATTTGTCTTCGATGATGGCAAATTTTTCTTATCTATGATACCAGAGCAAATACGAACGAATATAACGGTCTACGATAGAGACTGAATATTCGTGATTAGGCGTTACGCAAATGACGACCGAGCAGCCTCAGGAACTGAAGGATGCGAGAACTACGACGAACCCACTTGTTCACACTACCACCTCCAGCCACACACTAGCCAAGAAGTCCGTATCGCCGAGGATTGCTCCTCACCTAACTCGCCCGCCCGCGCGCCTGCCCCTACAAAACCCGCCCCCACAAGTTTGAATACAGTATACGATATAGACTGATCGTGCGTACGATTGCTAGTTTCTGCCAGTTTTTTTTTTTTTTCTGGGTACTTTCACATGACATCACTCTTGTTTAAACTAATAATTAATGAGCATGAGCAATTGATTTTTCATGGTCAGCGACCATTTAATACGTGACCTAAATCTACCCCATTTTCTGTTCATGTTCGTTATCTTGGGGATCAGCCTGCCGTCTCGAATTCTGAGTACAATATTACAGAATGAAACTCTCCAAAGAAATTAAATCGACAGAAAATTAAGAACATGAAGGAATATTTAAAAATAAAATAATGGATAAACAGACAAGCCGTTATCTATATCTGGAAATGTACTAGTAATTTCCTTCAGGCCATGATGAAAATCATGGAAAGTAAATAACCAATCAAAAATTAGTTTTTTTTAACAGGAACTGAAAAGATCAAAGGAAATAAGATGGTCACACATAATCAGTGAGTTTACAAAACAAGGGTATGTGTTAAATGTCAATGCATAAGTATCACATTCCTAGCAGCACAGAAATTCACCACCGCGAAATGGTTAAACTACTCTAGTCATATCCACCCCAGAGAAATTAATTAAATGAGCTGCACACTCCAACGTAAACTAGATTTCCTACCCATCTCACATCACACAAATCAGTAGCTTCGAACTGAGGTTGGTCGTCCCTGTCAATAGACCATGTAAGCTATTTCTTCAACATTTAAGTCCTTAGATTCAACTACTGGTGCCTGCCCCCATAGGAGGGTAGTGCCGTCAGTGCACCTCACGTACTGCGCTGTAGACTTTGTTAAAGGGTGCTTGCAACGTCGCTTCGGCCCCTAGCTGCATCCACTTTTTACTGTACCTCCATTCCAACTTCCTGTCTTCAGTCTTGCTGTCCAAATCCAATTGAGAATTTTTCTCCTAATCCACCTTGAGATCCTTGTACTTCACCTCCTTTATTTTCGGGATCTCTTTACCTTACTGTCCAACCACTCCAACTCCAACTCTTAAGCGCTGAAGGCCGAAAGTGCCCAAATGCTTGGCTAGACAGCCTAAATTTAAGAAATCATAGTCCTCTGTCAATCCTGGATTCAGCATCATAAATTCTACAAGTCAACTACTTAATTCATACATGTCAACCACTTTAATATTCCATGTTAGGTAAGTTATCCGTTGATGTCAATTACTAAAGGCCTTCGTGTCTTGAAATGTCATCTATGCAGTCTCAGTGCGTCAGCCGCATAATCAATTCCAAAATCTTATAAATGTCAACTGCCAAAGGCCTTCTTGTCATTTTTCGCTAGTCCTGCAGGCCAAATAAATATGTCCTTTAATTTGGTCGCGTTTTTCTACTTGGCACTTATTTCATTCATAAATGTCGGGCACATCATTCTACAAAGTCAACTTAGTAAGTTAACAATGAGGACAGGGTCTAGCGATAAGCGATTTCAATACCTAAGGAACAATAACTCGTGCGCCGGTTAAATTCTTCAACTTTTGCTGTTTTAACGTCCAAACATGAGCTGCAGAAGGACGAAAAAATTAAGACGCAATATAGTTACCACATCATTATGATAATGATGGAGGTCGGAATTGCTCACTCGCTCAACCTCTCTCCAGCCCACCCCCACCTCCAAAAAACTAGGCTAATCCTACCTCAAATGTATGCTCTTGAGGTTATTTCATTGCCGAGTTAGAAAAGTGAGGTTATAAGCCCTCACTTCCGAAAGTTAATGTCTTTCATTCTTGCCGTTATGAATCCTTTTCTAATGGCAAAAATTCGCATCTACATATCCTGTTCTTTATCTGCCCTCTCTCATCTTGCAAGCATATTGCAATCTCCATTCATATTTGTTATTTGTGGCCAAAAATATCGCATTATTTTCAGTCTGAAAAAAGTCCAGTTCATAGCTATGAAATTATTTCCATTACTGGGAGTTTATATGTTATTGCAAAAAAGCTAGTAAACATCAAACATGTGTTTTTATCCAAGTTAACAGAAGCTATAATTGAAAACATAAATACACAAATACATAAGCAGTCTGAAAATAAAGGTATCACATGACAGATTAAAGAATCAAAAGAATGTATAAAAACCAGACCTTCCCTGGAGAGGCTCTAACGGCTCCTTAGCACTATACACACACACACACACAAACACACACACACACACACACACACACACACACACATATATATATATATATATATATATATATATATATATATATATATATATATATATATATATATATATACACGTGTGTAAAACTTTAGCATAAATAAAAATGTTTAGATGAAAGATGCTAGAAACAGGAAAATATTACGATCTTTTTTTTTTTTGTAAACAAAACTGTCAAATGTCGTTCCATACGTAAGCCTCGACGTAACGTGTCTCTCTTGAGATATAGTTCCATTTTGCTAAAACTCACTGACTTTCATTTGCGAACGCCTGACCATCTGACTACGCCTGAGCCTGTCTTGTATTTTACCAGGAAAGATGAGTATCCCGCATCTACCCTGTAAATTTTCACTGAGATATCGTATAACAAAAATTGCAATTGAACCATTTGAACCGCGTCTCGGTGTTCCTGCCTGGTACGGCTCCAAGTTAGCCTTCATTAATTCTAAAAGTATTATCCAGACAGATTTTTCATTGCCTATTCTCATTGCTCATTCAGATGTCTTTCGCATCACGATGCCAAACATGTAAAGCTGCTAAATTCCTCCGACGTTTCGGAACCCTCGACTTGTGCCGAGATGAGTTGAGTATTAATGTTTGAGTTTTAATTTTGGTGGTGATATTTTTATTGTTGCTGACCTACTGATGGTGTCTTTGTCATGGCTTTTGTAGTCACTATTACTCTTGTTGTCACCTTTTCATATTTATGGTGGAGTTATGGAGTCGCTACTAAGTGGAGCAGTTTTCTAACACGCAATTTCACAGATAAAAATCATGGACGTGGAGTAAGTTGGAGTAAGTTGCATACCGTTATTACTTTTTAGTTTTCTGTAAAATAAAACTATTGAGGTGGCCATTTGTCCGTCCGTACGCCCTCAGATCTTAAAAACTACTGAGGCTAGAGGGTTGCAAATTGGTAAGTTGACCATCCACCCTCCAATCATCAAATATACCAAATTGCACCCCTCTGGCCTCAGTAGTTTTTATTTTATTGGAGGTTAAAGTTAGCCATGATCGTGCGTCTGGCACCGCTATAGGTTCCAACAACACAGGCCACCACCGGGCCGTGGCTGAAAGTTTCATGGGATGCGGCTGAGTTTCATGGCCGTGGCTGAGAGTTTCATACAGCATCATACGCTGTACAGAAAACTCGATTGTGCCGAAGAAACTTCGGCAAATTTCTTACTTAATAATAGAAGCTGAAATATATCATGACAAAAATATAATCATAAAAGAAATACGAGTATCATAGTGCTGAATTTGGAGACCATAAAAACGCACTTAGGTATATACAGTTAAGTAAACCGCAAGTATATTTACAAATATTAAGCCACAAATATATGCGAAGAAGCACTTTTCAATTCTAATTCCCTTGGGATAGTGAAAATCACTGTCTATCGTCGTTTCTAATACCAAAGGCCCAGGTTCGAATCCTTGCAGGGGCAAAACCACTTATCAGTTATAATTCCCTTTGGGAGCAAGTTATTCACAAGGTACAGTGAATTCGATATTAAACGATATTTGGAGCTTAATATTTGTGAATATAAAAAAAACCACGCGTGTTTGTGACAAAAATTCATATCGTATGTACGTAAAATCTACTTTGGTAGAGTAGTAGAAAATGTTTAATTTACATTTGTTTTGTCTTTTCACTTCAAACCATAACACGAGACTTTTGAAGATTATACAGCTCCCGAAGCAGTAACTTCCAGCTACTTTGGACAGGCATCTTTATCATACGCTAGTCCGCTGGGGTTCGTGTCGTGGCATGCCACTAAGATGTCGAGGTTTCGCGTCTCTCCCACGGAGATGAAAAATCACTGGCTCTGTATCATGATCAGTTACTACTGCAGTGTGGGGTCTGCGGTGGGAGGTTGAAACCAACATTCTTTGGAAACGTGAATTTCAAGTCAATGGCCCCTGTGTGCTTGTTCTATGTGAATAGGTTTCATCTACTGAAATAATAATAATAATCATCATATGCTATTTAAACCCGAAATCAAACAGAAATAACAGTTGGCGAGATAGATTTTGTGTAAGTGAAAAGTTTCAAATACAGCCGTCATTAAGAAACCCAGGCGGCAGGAAATGATTTTTACTATTTCAGAAACAAATGCACAGACGGTGACTTTTTCTTCTATTCATAACGCATGAAATAAGAGGTACAAAAGACGTTTGTTAACGAGGATTACAAAAACAATAGACGTGTATTTCCTTATAGTTTCCTAAGTCATTGTTTTGACAGATAACCTCACAAAACCATAATTAGTCTCATCTAAAAACTTCCGTATTCTGTTAGTAATTTCCATAATTGCATCCAGATAACTGTCGACTGAATGTCACACGGCGTAAATTTTCCGCTGTTTTTTTCAATAGCTGTTCTCTCTCTCTCTCTCTCTCTCTCTCTCTCTCTCTCTCTCTCTCTCTCTCTCTCTCTCTCTCATTAAAACACCTACTTGTTTTCGTCTCAGATTAAACATCAGAGTAGACAAAAAAAAAAAAAAAAGATGGAAAACGCGTTTCTCTTTTCACTCACCATTTTGTTGTTAAGCCGACCTCTAATATACCCCATGAATCCCCCCTAGTATCTGAAATACTGAAATAAAATACTCCCACACATTCTCTTATCGACTGAATTGAATTGAATATAAAATTTAGGCCAAAGGCCAAGCACTGGGACCTATGAGGCCATTCAGCGCTGAAACGGAAATTGACAGTAAAAGGTTTGAAAGGCGTAACAGGAGGAAAACCTCAAAGCAGTTCCACTATGAATCAATTGTTAGAAGAGGGTGGAAAGTAAGATAGAAGAAAGAGAATATGAAAGAAGGTTTATTACCTTATCGTTACGGAGTTTCCTGACATTAAAAACCAATCATCCTTTGTGAGAGAGTATGAAACATCCTTCCGCTTACTACGGGAGTGGCTCCAAAAAGTGTTTGCCTTCCAGTACTCGGCAAGTCGTTTTGGATACGATTTTCCAACCTGGGTGCTACCCACCTTAGTCGTCGACTAACTCCTCAGTATATAATTCACAAGCTTAACCACGAAGACCATTTCATGCACGAGCGCGCACACACACACACACACACACACATGCCTACATACCTAATACACGCAGACATGCATACACATACGCACACACACGTATATTGTATATATAGCCTACATAAAAAGTATGCAAAACGTGGTCAAGGGTGACCCATATAATTTAATACACACACACATATATATATATGTGTGTGTATATATATACATATATATATATATATATATACTCTGTATATATACTGTATATGTACACGTGTGTATACACACATATAAAACATATTAAATTATATGGTTTAACGTTGCCCACGTTTTACATAGTTTGTATGTTTTTTTAGCGAAATACGCTATGCTTCATATATTTTTCTATTTGTAGCACCAAAACTCTATGAGTAATATACTTCCGGTTTAGAGTTACCATCGTCCAGCCCGGGGCCAGCCTGAAGGTACCCTGGTCCCAGCTATGAGGCGGTATATAACGTCCCGTGAGTCGGGACTAGCTGTCTCTCCCATCTC
>NC_089781.1:9214396-9236202 GCF_040412425.1 Macrobrachium rosenbergii
AGTAATCGTACTTCATTATTATGTGTCGGATATTATCGGAAAATCTTCTTTACTACTTGAAGGCATGGAATTCATGTACATAAAAGACGTACATGATCCACTTCGAGAACAATCTATGAATAAAAAGCGATAAATGATATTGAAAACATAACTGACTTAATACCTGATGAAGGTAACAATCGATAACTGAATGCCACCGGCACTAAAGGTCAATAATGTAAACACTCATCTTCTTCTGCATCTAACATTTAGGCGCCTTGTACTGTACTTACAGGCTATTATAATTCATGACGGTCCAAGACTTTCTGAATCTTGAAGTCGGATATTTCACGACGATAAGAAAATCTCTGCCTTGCTTTAAGAAAGAATTAGTTCACCAGTCCCTTTTAAGAAATATATATTTTGTTATTTAAGACGAAAAGTGCAGCATTCATTGCAATGACTGATCTGGGTATCCACGATCGTATTGGCCAGTTCACAAAAAAATATGGAAAAATTGAGAGAGAATTGTTGACCTAACATCGCCATTTCAATTAACTATTTTCAATACAATTTCTTGTAAAATAGAAACAAATCTGTCATTATGCATGACAAACCTGTATTTACAAATATCCAGATTAAAACGAACAATTAATTAGATAATCATATTTTGGTAAAAGATAACAAAACTTTTCTTTACTAACGCATTGTTAAGAGGGGCGCCATTTCAGATTTTTGTTGGGGGGAGCAAAGATGGTTTGGCGAGCGAAGCGACCCTAACCAGCTGGGTTTTTTTCGATTTTGAGCTATTTTATGTGCTTTTTGAAGCCACATAAGCAAGGTATTTCAGCAAAACAGGCGGACCAACAAACATTGTGATAGATAGATGGATAGATAGATATAACTTAATGTGGTGACACATTTGAATTTCGGTAGGAATAATGGAAAACCCGCTGCTGTTACCTCTTGGGGTTTGGGGATGTGAGGGGTTCAAGTTGAGGCTGGGGGGGGGGGGGGACACTTGAATCTGGGGGGGGCAGTTGCCCCCCAAAATGACGCCCCTGATTGTTAAACGGCAGATATAGATCACCAAACATTGTCCTTCATCCAAAGATCTTCTAGTCTTGTTCAAATCAAGATTCATCAAAACTATTATTGTACCCTATTAGCTACAATCCTTAGTTCCTCGCTGGGTGAGCGGGTTCCGTTCTCAACTACCACTTTGTTGGTCGTGAGTTCGAATCTCCGACCGGCCAGTGAAGAACAAGAGAAATTTGTTTCTGGTGATAGAAATTCATTTCTGGGTATAATGTGGTTCGGATTCCACAATAAGCTGTAGGTCCCGTTGCTAGGTAACCAATTGGTTCTTAGCCACGTAAAAATAAATCTAATCCTTCGGGCCAGCCCTAGGAGAGCTGTTAATCAGTTCAGTGGTTTGGTTAAACTAAGATATACTTAACTTTAGCTACAATCCTTGAGCAAAATTTTATTCAACAAAATTCCATCTTTGTGCTCCAAGATCGCTTCTTATTCAAGTATTATAAATACAGTCCTACTCAAATCCAGACTCATCAAAATTCCAGTTTTGACTCGAAACATCTATCATTCTAATTCATATCTAGATTCACAAAAATTCCATCACTGTATCCAAAGACCTATGAGTCCTATTTCAAGTTACTTAAGGTTTATTTTCTACTTTCTTTTACCTCGCTCAGGCTCGCAAGATTTCCCAGACAAGATCCGCGTGTTCTCGATGCAGCTGGACATGTGGGCGCCTCCCAGAGATGACGTTCTCATCAGATATAATCTTACGGATCATTTCAAGCCGGTAAAGTATCGCCGACTTTCAATTATTCCATTTCAACGTTCTTCTTTGGATCCTGTATAGACCTAATATTTGAATACTAACGTTTCATTTTTCTGTAAAAGAAAACTATGGTGCAGGCTTTGTCTGTCCGTCCGCACTTTATTCTGTCCGCACTTTTTGTGTCCGCCCTTTTTCTGTCTTACCTCGGATCTTAAAAACTACTGAGGCTAGAGACTGCAAATTGGTATGTTGATCATCCACCCTCCAAGCATCAAACATACTAAATTGCAGCCCTCTAGCCTCAGTAGTTTTTATTTTATTTAAGGTTAAATTTAACCATAATCGTGCTTCTGGCAACGATATAGGATAGGCCACCACCGTGCAGTGGTTAAAGTTTCATGGGCCGCTGCTCATACAGCATTATACCGACACCACCGAAAGACAGATCCATTTTCGGTGGCCTTGATTATATGCTGTAGCTGCTGTACAGAAAACTTGATTGCGCTTAAGAAACTTCGACTCATTTTTTACTTGTTTTGTGTTTAAATGGCTTCTTTCGAAACCTAGCTACTTCAGTTTTAATTACTGAAACTGTTCTTCGCGTGCTCCTATGAACAATTTTAACTGCGTATTATTATAAAATAGAAAAACGCTAGCCATAATGTAGAGAAACCTCCAAACCAAGGACCACCATCAAATACAGCACACATATTCTGGACACTTACTATGAAGTAGAGAGCACTTTCACAGGACACTTAACATGTAATATAGAACACAAATTGTGTACATACAGTGAACAAGAGAACAATTTCACTTTTTATTAAAACGAAGACTTTTTCCCTAATGGCCACTCAACCCTAGACTATTTTTTAATCCTATCTTTTCATTTTCAAAAGCTTCCTCTAGAATTTTTATATTATATTCTTCATACTGACATTGGTAATAACTTAGACATTGGGAATGACAGACTTGGATTGTGGCTATCAGTGTTTCAATACAGCAACCAATTACAATACATAAATATGATGGGTAGAGGTAATCGCAATAGGCCTAACCATCCACAACCCCGTAGGGAAGTATTGCCGTCAGTGCACCCCACGTGGTGCACTGTAGGCATTATTTAATAAGCTTCTTTGCACCATCCCTTCGGCCTCTAGTTGCATCCCCTTCCATTCCTTTTACTGTCCCTCCATTCATAATCTCTTTCTTCCATCTTACTTTCCACCCTCTCCTAACAACCGATTCATAGTGCAACTACGAGGTCTTCCTCGTTACACCATTCAAACTCTCTTACTTTCAATTTCTGTTTCAGCGCGGAATGGCCTCATAGGTCCCAGCGGTTGGTCTTTGGCCCAAATCCCTACATTCTATTCCATTCTAACCATTCAAACTAATTCCAGGGAGACGTATCGGAGTTCCCAGAGGTGACAGTTTGTATCCGAGCCAAACCCGTGGTCTTGATGAGCTATGAGAGCCACATATCCATCGCCACATCGGATCAAGATAATGATGTGCTTCACATGTGTAAGTATTCTCTCTCTCTCTCTCTATATATATATATATATATATATATATATATATATATATATATATAGATAGATAGATAGATAGATAGATAGATAGATAGATAGATAGATAGAAATCAATCATCACGTGTGGAACAGAAACAAATTTCTGACTCACATCAGGACCGAACCCAGGTCTTTCAATTGAAAGGCAAGGGCGCTGCCCACTAGGCCACACAAGTCATAAAAAAAGTTGGAATGTGATTGTGTGTTGCTTATTTCTATATTATTCACTCAGAAGGGATAATTCGAATGAAATGCTGTCAGTTGGGTCATTGCTGAGTCAGGAAGTTGGGGAAAACATGCTGGTATGCAAGCAGTTAGCTTGCCCCGGTAATTCCTTGGGTGCAGTTGCCCTCAGGTTCCAACTTCTTTTATGACTTCTGTGGCCTAGTGGGCAGCGCCCTTGCCTTTCAATTGAAACACCTGGGTTCGATCCTGATGTGAGTCAGAATTTATATATATATATATATATATATATATATATATATATATATATATATATATATATATATATATATATATATATATATATATATATATATATATATATATTATATATATATATATATGTGTGTGTGTAAGTATTTCTCTCTCTCTCTCTCTCTCTCTCTCTCTCTCTCTCTCTCTCTCTCTCTCTCTCTATCTCTATATATATATATATATATATATATATATATATATATATATATATATATATATATATATATATATATATATATATATATATATATATATATATATATATATATATATATATATATATATATATCTCACGTGTAAGTATTTTTCTCTCTCTCTCTCTCTCTCTCTCTCTCTCTCTCTCTCTCTCTCTCTCTCTCTAATATATATATATATATATATATATATATATATATATATATATATATATATATATATATATACATATATGAACTTTTATCAAACACACCGTGATTTTTTATATTTACCAACATTACGCTACAAATATACAATATTCAATTCGCTCTACCTCGGGGATATCACCGAATGTGAATTGTAATTGTTAAACGATTCGGCACCTGGGAGAATCGAACACCTGACAAACAGTGCGGATCGACAACGACTTTCAGGGACGGTACCATTCGGCTGTCAATCAAGGGATAACTGGGGATATTGTCAAAGTATGAGACCAAACATTTCATATGAAAAGTTACGAGTCCTAAGTTAGCAGAATCGAAAAAAATATCGTATTTAAAAAATTATTTCTTTTTTTCTTGAGTTCGTCATAATGGAATAAAGGCAAAATTGACTTTGCGACCACTAATTATTCCCAACAATGTTATGAATATGACTAACATTTCGAAATATTTATCCTTGGGAATGTTTATTTAAAAGAAAAAACATATCTTACTATTTGCTGAAGTCGTAAAAATTATAGATACTGCGCTGTACATGATAATAGTCTGGGATCCATGCCATTTTTTTTAACGCAAAGAATTTGGATATATAATAAAGTCTGATACAAAAATATAATCGATTAACGATCCTTTTGCCTGGAAGTTTCGTATTTATATATAATGTTTTTTTTTCTCTCTTACTTTTAATAGACCGTCGAGGGATGAATCATGGTTTTTACTACAACGGCGTTCGTCAGTACGGTTACCTTAACATGACCAACGACATAGGACTTCATGAGTGGAGCCACTATTGTCACAATTTTCACCATGGGGAATACAGGGCTTACATTTACGGAGAACTAGCTGCCAAAGGTCCATTCAGCGTGCCACACAAGGTGCCTCTGCCAGTAAAAGGTATCATCACCATTGGGCAGGAACAAGACCTCTTGGCTGGTGGGTACGACACAGACCAGAGTTTCCGCGGACACATAGCCCAAGTAAACATCTGGAACAGATCTCTGACTGCTGACGAAGTCAGGAAGCAAGCCTCTTGCACAAGGGCAGAATTGGGAAACATCTTTTCGACCGACAGGGAGAATGTAGAGCTGCTAGGAGGTACCACGATGGAATTGGTAGACCCGAGTTATTTCTGTCAGAAGAACGTGGAGTACGTCATCTTCCCCGAGGCTCGCTACATGGCTGAGTCCAGACGAACCTGTAATCGAATTGGGTATGAGGTTTACACCCCTAATAACTACGACGAAAATGTCAAACTGCACAACGAATCATTACGCTTTGCCGAAAACTGCCTCTCAAACTACCATTTGTGGATTGGCGTAACAGACGAAGAGGTAGAGGATGTCTGGAGAAAATTCACAGACAATTCGATTGCACAAACTCAGTTTGAGCTGAACGAACCCAATGGAGGCGATGGTGAGAACTGCATGTTGATGTTCCTTCCAAATGGACGGTGGGTAGACACGTCGTGTGTGATTCAGTGGCCAGCCTGCGTCCCGTGTGAGGTGGATCGTAAGGCCCCTCTCCGACTCAGAGGATTTTGTTTCACGAACGAAGCTGAAACTTTTTATGAGGTACTCGCTTACAGGTATGAGAAGCCTTATCTTCACGGTTATTATGGATACATGGTATACAAAATAGATGACTACACTTGGGAGATGTTTGACACAACTGTGACCGAGGTCGTTGGAATACTGAAAGTCCCGTCGAAGGACACATACCCAATTGGACGACACACCTGGGAGCTCAGGAGATCTGAATGCAACCATCTCATAGGCTCAAGATTACAGCTGAGTTTTTCCATATGCAATAACGACGAATTCACCTGCTCCAACGGTGACTGCATTCCGAAAGAAAAGAGGTGTAACGCCAAAGACGACTGCGTTGACCTCTCGGACGAAGAAGACTGCCAAGTGATCATTCACCCGAAAGGCTACCGCATGGAACGGCCCCCTGATAACATCACCCACGAAGGCCACCCAGTTCACTTGGCTGCCGTGGTGAACGTCCTTCGCTTTATGGAAATCAGCGACAAGAGCCGAATCATTAACGTTGAGTTCACCGTCGACCTCTCGTGGAATGACCCGAGAGTTAAATACCACAACCTTGGCGAAACGCTCGAGTGGAACAAGCTCTCGGAGACCTACAGGGGCAGCGTCTGGAAACCCGTGCTGACTTTCCCGAATGTGTATGATGGACAGATCAAGAAACTCGCTTTTGATATGTACCTCGACAAGTTGTCTGAGCCGCTGCCGCCTGACTACAACAACGTGCGAATGGGTAACTGCTTTTCGAAGTACAAAATTTCATTTGGTATGAAACTTATGATAAATTTGAATAGATTTTTGGAAAGTTTCATATTCAAGGAGGCTATTAATTGCAGAAAAAATAACTGTCTCTTTTCAGACACTGTATATGCAGGTGTATCAGCCGACATTGTTCAAAAGGAACATTACAGGTAGGTTTATGTGCTGTTCCACTTTTGATCTCTCTGCATCCCTTCGTGTTCTATTAATGCCACAACAATCTTTGAATTATATACAAACATTCATACGTATAAAAACTCGACAATACTATAAAAAATAACTACAGTGTGGAAGAAGAGGAGGAGGAGGAGGAGGAAGAGGACAGATGTTCTGATCTTGAGGCACACAACATATCACTTATGCAATACACAGAATCCCCTGGATCCACTACACCAAGGTCTGGAAAACATGAACTGAGGGATGACTGCATCGGCAACAGCGAAATGTGAACGCAGAATTCTTCCCATAAAAAAGGGAAAATAAAAAGCCTGTTACACAGGTTATCTGCACTGAGAGCAATTCCCGTTGAAACTGCGATTAGCTCTCGATGTAATGTTGTTGTTGTTAATGGAGCTGGCTTTATGTCAGCACGTTCTCTTGCTCACAGAGCAGCCCGTAAACTCGATGTAAGACTGATTGACTGACTTATAGAAACCGGCATTATAAGGACTATGACCACAGGCGACCCCGATGCAAGATACGAAGTAATTCGGTCGCTTAATTTTTCCTAAGACGAAAAGTAATCAAACGCTTCAACTATTATGCTCATTATTATTAAACTTAATTGATTTACTCATTTACTTAGTCTTCTATGAATTCCCCTCATACACTATGAAGATTATTGTAAGTCAAAGTCAAAAGAAAATAATGTTTTCTTCCCGATAGTCTTGAAACTGGGTATGTCCCTTCCTCAAAATAAAATTTATATTAAAAAACCATAAGTACTTCCAAATGCTTAAGGTAAGAAGCAATCTAAGGAAACGCATTTCCCGAAGTACGAGTCAGTTCCATGATGCCGACTGTAGACCAAGAAACTGTCCCTTCAAACTGTAATTATGCTGGAGAAAGAAACTGTTCCTTCAAACTCTAATTATGCTGGAGAAAAGTTTCCATTTCTAAGGTTTCGCGCGATTAGAAGCACTTCCTTTAATAGTTGCAGTATTAGAAAAAAAAATTCACTATTGAGTGGAATACACCTGACACTTTCAGTAAACACTCTCTGCACAGCAGACACCGCTTTCTTCAAAGACATACTATCGAAACAGACAACACTGACATCAAACACTCATGAAACAGAGTACATTTCCTTTGGGCACTATCCATAAAATGGGGAATAATTCTATCGAACACTTACCTTAAAGTAAATAGCGAAGCCTCACTTCTTGCATAATGGCAAACCAACCCGGACTTCCTCGGTGTGAAGATGAACTTGACCATTCCTCTTCCAGCGGCGTCTTCGGGTGTTCATTTGACGTGTTCTACTATCCATTCGACTCACAACGATGTTACCTGCTCCTGCAGCTGAGCACCAGAAGAGAGCTCATCAAATTCCACCCGGAGAGAACGCGTGTCCTGTACCTGGAAGACCCGAAGTTGCCTGCCTACCTGCTCAGCCGTTACCAGATCGACGTCATCATCGGAGGGAGCAACGAGACTCAGTACAGTTCTCTGAAGGTGGGAGACAACCCTGAGGGGAGGGAATATAAATTTCCGTCAGAGCATTCTTTATGAAACAACATAGAAATGACAAAACTGTTCTTATCTCTATACATTCAATTATATTTTCTTCCATTTTTCGATATCACTTATCTTTTCGTTAAAGAGCACTAATTACAATTAATCATCTTTCTCAATACAATGTTTCACTAGGTCATCCTCCTTAACTTAATTTTATTCAGGGGACTACATCGATTTGTCAGTAAAGGGGAAGCTGAAGTGCTTCCCAATTTCTAGATATATATACACTTAGTATTAGAACAAACTACTTTTGGGAAAAGATTGTCACTGGTCAATATAATCATAAGAACATTTTTTCGACAATATTACTGGCCCATCTATGGGGGTAATGTGAAGCACAATATTTCTGTGGCGTCAGAAGAAATACGTAAGTAGATGCCTGCTTACAAGCATTACGAATAAGGGACTTTTCTGACACCAAGCATCTGACGCCATGATAGGACTATGAAACATGTTGGGCTTTGAAGCAGCAATCTTGAATCTCTCCATATTAAAGAACTGAGGGGCATTAACTTTCAATTTTGAATGCATCGGTGTCGGTCACGGATTAGAAAAAACAGACAAGAATCTTTATAACAGATTCACTTTTTAAGTAGATGTATGTGATAACTTTGTCTTAATCTACTTCCTTAAACTCAGAACCAATTTGTAATGAAAGAAAGGGGTGGGGTCTGGGGTAATGGGTATTGTTTTCAAAAAGTTATGGACTATTTGGTTGACATAGAATCCTTGAACTAGAGGGGAAAAAATGACCAAACCTACCAAACGCAAAGTAATATGAATGAACAAGATGCTGTTTTCATGAAGGTATTAACTTCAAGATCTGAAACATTTCATGAGTACGCCCTCAGGTAGCATTGGCCACCGTTGGAAACGAGAGAGAGAGAGAGAGAGAGAGAGAGAGAGAGAGAGAGAGAGAGAGAGAGAGAGAGAGAGAGAGAGAGAGACTAGGTGATAAATTATACTGATCGATGCCAGTAGTTGAAGTTACGGATACATTGATATTAAATGCCTGTAAAAAGATTACCGAACACTGGATAGATAAAATCATATCACCATTGATTTTAAGTTACATTATAATTATTGATGGAGCAAGCGATTAAATACTGATAAATCATATCCATTTCTTAGGTCACCTTCGAGCTGGCTCGCCGATGGAAGATGATTATTATGACTGTCTACCTGCCGACGGCCATGTTGCAGATTGTCGGATATACGACCCTGTTCGTCAACGTTGTTTTAATGGACGTACGTTACTTTTGCTGGATAAAGGGGCGACCTGTGCATTATCGAGGAGCGGGTTTTATTAGGGAGAACAGTAATTTGGTTCTGAATAACTGCTATTACGTTACTTTCAGAACACCTACTAAATTATTTTGATCGTAAATTAACGCCGCACAATTTTTTCTTATTTTTGTCTATCTGTAAAATTACGAACATAACGCCGACTTGAAATATTCCATTATACAATGATAAACCTCTTACGTTAAGACCTTGAAACGTTATTTTTTCAAACGTCAGGATATGATCACACAACAGATACAATATTATACTTTCTTCTTGTTTCCAGGTGCGAATGGCGGTGAGCCTGACGACCCTACTCGTGCTCTACACCCTCTTCAGCAACACTTCCGACGCCCTCCCCGTCACGGCCTACGTCAAGCTGATCGACGTGTGGTTCTTCTTCTGCATCTTCTTGCTATTCTTCATCATCGTCGTGCACGTCGTGGTGGAACACTTGGTGAATCTGGCGGAGGAGCAGCACTTCAAACAAGTGTTGCCCTTCGACCACAGACGGACGGTCGAGAAGAGCGTTCGACCAACTTCGGACACGGCCGAAAAGCTGATGTTCTACGCTCGGTACATCGTAACGCCGGGTGTCATTATATTCTTCAACCTCGTCTACTGGGGTCTGGTGTTCGGAACTTCCTTCAAAGAGTAAGATTAAGAAGTCTACAGCTGAATGTTCTTCGCTTCTACGAATGACAGTCTGTTATTCGGCGTAGGAAAAATATAATTAAAGAGAAACAGTTTACTACCAGAGATGTTACAGCTCGCCATGTATCATGCCAAATAAATAAACGCAATCTACCATCATGACATGTTATTTTGTGATAGGCTAGTAAAATCAACAATGGATCCTGATTCCGTCGTTATCGCTTCTAATTCAGAATGCTGGAAACTGAAGGGAGACGATTCTAAATTCAGAAATACGACGTTTTACCTTAAGTACTCTGCCCTTCTAGGATGGTTATACTTTACGAAATATGTCTCCTTCACTTAAGACAATTCATGTGAGTTTCGATTGTATTTACGTTTTTGCTCGACGCATTCTTTCTTAAAATCTTCAGATGAAAGTCCTCAGAGATACAGTCAACAGACTATAAACCTAAGAGGATTCCAAAAGGAAATCAGTCTGCAGAGAGAGTTAAGTTATGGAAAAAGGTGGTAAATATGTGAATAAATATGAGGGAATATACAAATAAGAATTCAGGAGAAAGCAGGAGTGAATTTGCTCCTCGCATAAATATTTGGAGGTCTATAGTCTGCCACATAAACTCATACAAGCACCATCTGCCATCGTAACGCCAAAAAATACGGTTCTATAAAAGAAAACCAAGTAAGTAACATGACTTATTACAATGCAGACGCGAGTTTGTTTGATATATCGGCGATTGAGTCTGACCCCATTCCTTACTTACCATTATGGTCCTACTCCGAAGACCAGATTGAGACACTAATAGAAAATTGAAGTTACGCGGATATTATGGAAGACGAGCCAGGGACTCTGCTGAGTGTTAATTTAGCCTACAACACTCAATATCTGTTATTCCTAATGAAGAGGATCTTCAAATATATTATACATGCTCTAATTATTTGAAAAGTTCATTTGCCCTCTTATCATACCTTTGACAGTACATGGAAACCCTCCATATAGGCCTATTGACAAGCCTTATGCTGAAAACTTTCTTGTATGCGGACGTTTTCTGTAAATCTTCACGTACAATGTTTTCTAAATATATCTGAATAATTTTAACTGATAAAAGAGAACGTACGCGCTGATGCGCATATACCAGTAGAAACAAAGTGAATTCCATTAAATGATTATAACATTTCGTGGTTTTTTCTTCAAGTGTTACTAAGAATACTTGAGAGAGAGAGAGAGAGAGAGAGAGAGAGAGAGAGAGAGAGAGAGAGAGAGAGAGAGAGGGTTGTCACTCTGACGAACTTCCAGTAACACTTAATCGTCACCGGAGGATCATTTGCGTTTCATTTGTCTTCCATCTCCGTGTTATAATTTTAATCTTCCTTTTGAAGGGGTTATTAAAAGCTAAATCAATCCAAAATATTCCATCTGACTAGGGCTTACGTACGACCAAGTACATCATATATTTTTCACTTTAAACAGTATTTTTGGGTCATATATATGGATGGTGTAAGTAAGAAAGAGGCTGTGGTATGTTAAGGTCTCGGTCACGCAGAAACATTTCTTCCTCTAACGGTGGAAAACAGAAAAACAATTTTTTCCTTATGTTTCACGTGATTCCACTATACTACTGACGTCTGACCTTTCTCCAAAGGTAGTATTAATATCCTTTCCATTTATGGTGAAAAGCACTTGTAAAATCGTAATTTAGCACATTTTCGAAACACGCAGTGATTTTAATATACTTCGACATGCCACGAGTACAGGCTCTTACGTCATCAATCACTGGATGAAGCACCATTCTTGTACCTCTGAGCATGTTTAGTTCCAGCTTAAAGTAAGAGATGTAATCAAGTCAAGGTTTTTTTTTCTATGGGCTCGGTTTCTTCTTACATAGCCTACATAGCTTGTCTGAATTTACATTTTCATTAAAATGATGTTTTACCCTATACAACTGCATAAAAGGACCTGATCTTTAAAACATCACCAACCATTAAAAAAATTGTTTTATACAGTGATTGTGGTTCTGTTAATCACATATATTCTCATCTTCGTTCTGTTTTATCTTAAAAACCTACCTCGAATTTTCTTTATAGAGTTTATCATCACCTCTCTTTGGCTAGGTTGAGGGAGACAGATAGACATACAGATGCATTAAGAAAAACTGAAACATCCATTTAAAGGCAATGCTCCCCATTTCCATTACACATATTCAAGAAAGGGCATTTCCTAGTAACAAAAGTCCAATCCCAACACTCGTTTATCAACAGCAGACTTGCTTGTAGGCGTCCTTAAGTTATATACCCTTCATACAGTACATTTTTTTGAATTTTTATAAATTACTTACGTGATAAATTCTCAAAATCAATCAGGAAGAAATGAATGTCGAAATATTACACAAATCATTATAAGCCTCCCCACATTAGTGTGCAAATCAGCTTTCAGTATTCCCCAGTATATCTTAGTTATCCATTCAAAGCTTTCTTTGATTAAACAAAACTTCGTTTTCTTTTATATTGAAACGGTAATTTGTTCTTTTGTCATTTGCTCCGTTAGGCATTTCTATTTTTCAGTCCGTGCGGCATTTTCGTAAAGTCGATTCGGCATTTTACAGAAAACAGTCATGACGTATCAAGGTGAAGGACGAATGAAGAATCTTTTTAAACATTTAATCAAATTGGGCGTGAAAGCGCGCGTCATATTTGTACTCTCATCTTTAAGGCCTCGTTCATACCCCTCTGCCGCTTGCGCAAGCCTTTCAAGGTTTATTTTGAGTTTCAACAGCGTTCCCTATGATACTAGAGAGTGCCGATAACCATTAGTTGCGGTATTTATAACATAAACCGAGAAATGCAAAGCTTCAGATAACAAAAGTTTGGAAATCAGGAGGAAGAAAGGATGGTCATCCGGACGGGACTAGGCGTAAACTTTGCCAAGGGCACACATCATGCCAGAAATACAAAGCAAAAGAAGTAAGAAGAAATACTACTGATCGCGGTGAACAGTTGCGATACATGGAGCAGGATCAATATTATATTAATCCTGATCTGCAGAGTGTAGGAGGGCAAAAGCATACATTTACCCGTTTGCAAAACTCTGCAGAAAACAATAGGACGGGACATTACTTTAGAGACCTCAACTCCTTTAACAGATAATTGGGGGAATACATAAGACTAGCCCTGAAAATCTGGAATTTTGTTAACCTAGGAAGCGCTGGTTGTCAAAGTCAATAATATTGCAATGTCTCAGTAACAGAAAAATAAAAGGGTGAGGGTTAAAAGTAAAGTAGAAATTTATTGATAATTGGTAAAATTCGTTTAGAAACTAACTTTTTTGGGGTTCCTGTTGCAGAAACGGGTAATGGTCAAGGATTAAAATAAACAGTCCGATGTACTATTGAAATAAAATAAAGCTAAAGACGTTTAAAATTGTAAATAACAAGGGAATTCAGTTACAGTTAAAATAATGTAATAACATTAAGACAGAGAAAACCTACGAATGGTGTAGCGTGCCCGCAATTGTGTTTGTGGAGTGAGCGCTCAGGAACTAGGAACCAGTGAAGTACTGTACAGCACTAGCTTTTGAACTTTTCGTCAGACGAATGAAACTACTGTATTGAAACTTGGGAATATACGATAAATAAATCTAATCGACATCACTTAGTAATAAACCACCAACAAAATTAATATAAAACGGAGGAGCAGGGGCATATGAATGAGTTACCAGCCAAAAATAAAAGCGGAGGAGAAAAACTACAGAACAGACGGTATGCAAAGTATTCCATCAGATGATATACTAACAAAAATGAAAAATTAATAACAAAATAAACACTTGATGGATACTTTAAAGAAATTTAATATATATATACATACACACACATATACTATATATATATATATATATATATATATATATATATATATATATATATATATATATATATATATATATATAGGGTGTCCATAAATATATATATTTACAATTTAAAAAATTTAAAAAGTATATTACAAAGCCACTGATGCGATATCGTAATCAAATTAGTTCCTCATTGGATGGGTTGGTATCGTTCTCGGCTAGCACTCTGCTGGACTCGCATTCGATTCTCCAGCTGGCCAATGAAGAATTAGAGAAATTTATTTCTGGTGATAGAAATTCATTTCTCATTATAATGTGGTTCGGATTCCACAATAAGCTGTAGGTCCCGTTGCTAGGTAACCAATTGGTTCTTAGCCACATAAAATAAATCTAATCCTTCGAGCCAGCCCTAGGAGAGCTGTTAATCAGCTCAGTGGTCTGGTTAAACTAAGGTATACTTAATCAGATTTGTTCTATTTACTCAGCACTTATCAAAGTTTTTAATCACATTGTATTTGTGTATTTTAGGTACCCTGTTAATGAAAGAGGTACTGTTAAATGAACCCCTGAAAAATAGCTACTCCTCAAGAAAAGGCACAATGTGCATCATGGTTTATTGAAACAAAATAGGAAACGTAGACTCAGTGAAACTACATGGCACAAGAAATTTTTGGAGAGAGGGACAGTGTTTGATAAAGGAAGGAGTGGATGACAAAGAACATCTGAGGAAAACATCGATCATGTAAAACAAACCTTTGATCGTTCTCCTACAAAGTCCATCCATACAACTGCCAGACACTTACAGCTACCACGTTCAACAGTGTACAAAATCTTACACAAGAACTAGCAAAATCCTACACAAGAACTAGCAACTGCACACTTACAAAGTGCAACTCATACAGGCACTCAATCCAAATAAACCAAGATGAAAAGAGTTTGCAGCTAACATTCTGAGGATGAAACGTTCCTCAACTGAGTTTGTTTTAATGATGAGGCAACCTTTCATGTTTCAGGAAAACTGCGTACAAATAATGTGAGAATCTGGGGATCACAACATCCCCATGTGATTAGGGAACTTCACCAAGATAGTTCAAAGGTGAATGCGTGGTGTGGGATCATGCGCAATGGAATCGTTGGCCGTCTTTCTTCAACGAGACATCAATTACTGCAGATGTTTACCTTGACCTTTTGACCGAATATGTGGCGCCACAACTAAATGACCTTCAACCAACCATCATTTCCCAGCAAGGTGGTGCACTACTACATTGGGGACTACATGTTTGTGGGTTCCTAACTCAAACATTTCCAGACCAGTGGATTGGAAGGGATAGCCCAATTCCCTGGCCACCTTGTTCACCAGATATCACTTCCCTGGACTTCTTTCTATGGGTTATGTTAAGATATCGTGTATTGAACAAAGATACGGGACATCACTGATCTCAAGCAAAAGATCACTGATGCCATTGCTACCACTGATGAGGCTATGCTACAGCAAACGTGGCATGAAATTGTGTACCATCTTAATGTGCTTCGTGCAACTAATGGTCCCCATATAGAGGTGTATTAAATGGGACAAAAAACTTCAATATCTACTCCTTATTTTGTAATAATTTCCATATATTTGTCCGTTCATTTGCTTTTGTAATATATTTTTTAAATTGTAAAGAGACTTTATGGACACTTTGTATATTCGTTAAGACACAGAGCATTTATGGAAATAACTAATAATCAAAACACGCAAAATGATCAAATGAGGTCCTTCAGAGTCCCAAATAATGAAGTTCGATGATGTGCGGGCTACCTATCAGGGGCATTATAACAAACCCTGATAACAAGACCATTCAGAGAGAGAGAGAGAGAGAGAGAGAGAGAGAGAGAGAGAGAGAGAGAGAGAGAGAGAGAGAGAGAGGAGAGAGTTAATCATTAACTATGGGCGATTACTGGATGACTGACAAAGAGTATCCTCTCCAAAACTTAAATAAATCCTATCCCTATTAAAGGTCGATCCAACAAAGGTTCATCAAGTTGACTTATGGAATTGGATTTACTGGTATAAACTGGAGTCAATGCTGGGCACTTACTGTTCTCTGACCCTATGATTATGTAACTTCCCTTGTAACTTTAGTAATGAAAAAAACATGATGTAATATTGTACGAAATAAAAAAAAATCTGCTGGCGATTTTAAACAGGAATGGTAGATAAAACAGTTAAGGTTATTCAGAAATGACTTAGGACACTTCCCAAAAAGTTGAAACCCACATAGCCTCCAAGGGAATGGAACACCAAATAAAACTTAAGTCACTGGTCCCTTAAAAGCTAACACCATGTGACTCTTTCTCAAAAAAAGAAATAAATGGAATATGTTACGGACACTGCAATAACGCCATATTCCATGTCAAAACCATTATAAGCAACCCTAGTACAGACGCAGTCTTAATTGGTCAAGTAAGTCACTATTAGTTGCTAACCATAGTTCTCACTTGAAATCAACTTGTCTTTTTTTTTTGACAGAAGGATAATGACATATGACCCATATTCCAAGTCAAAACTATTAAAGGCAACATTACGGCATCCCCAGTACAGGTGCTGTCTCATAATCAGGCATATTTAAGCCCCTGTTGGGTGCTACCCATATTTCTAATTTGAAATTAACTTGTCTTTTTTTGACAAGAGGGTGATGACATATTTGAAATGGTACTAATGTTTATGAAAATTGTATCTTTTGATTTACTCTTTCCAAAATATGACACTGTCTCGTTCATTATCTAAGCATCCATAAAATTTATTGCACAACACATATTTAAACCCCTTGACCAGTGTAACACCCTCTAACATCAGTTTCTTTATGTTCAACATAGCACAATGTAGCTATCAGTGAGAAAGCCCTCAAGTATTAAGTGTTTTTTTAGAATCTCAACAAATAACTAAACACAATACAGTTTTTCCATTTAAGAAATAAATTCTACATTGATGCTTTGAAGTATCAGTCAGAATTTGACAGTAACAACTAATTTTGTCCCTGAGTAAATTTTTACTCCAAACCATAATTGCATCCTAGAGCTGAAAGTATTAATTTTGTTTCCTATCCCTGAATAAATTTTTACTCTAAACCATAATTGCATTCTAAAGTTGAAAGTATTTGTTTCCTAAGTTTTAATGCATGCTTTCAACATTTCAGATGTTCGTTTCAGTAGCAATTATATCCTACAATTAGGCTATAGGGGGCCACAGTAGGGAAACAGATTTTTGGTTGGAGAAAACACAAAATTATTGAAAATTATATATGGTTGTCAACTGTGGCAATTGGCGTTTTCTATGTTATTTTACTTGCTTTATAAGAATTTAAAGTCATATTTTGTCGGCCGGCTGTAAAAAACACACGACTTAAAAAGGTCTATTCATAACAAGCCCCCACCTCCCTCCATAACTAATATGGCAAAATTGTAACCAGTAAACACCTCTAGGTACGTTAGGTTGGTATTTTTAACGTTAGGTAATACAAGTCGTGTAGTCTTGTCAATGACAGCTTATTACAGCCGGCCGACAAAATATTACTTTAAAAGTAAAATAACATAGGAAAACGTCAATTGCCATAGTCTTGCCGCCGGAAGCCGGCTTAGAATTACCATCATATATGTATTTCAACTAACCTAATCTAAGGCTCTGGTTCTTTCCCTTAGATCTACCCTTTCCCTGGCCTGTAAGGGGTGGGGGATATTTTGCCTTCTGTGGACCCCTCACCTAACCTAGCCTTTGGAGCCTGGGAGGACTTTTTCCTTCTGGAAACCCCCAACCTAACCTAACCAAGAGCAATATAAATTAAAAATATATAGTAAATAATCACCTGGGGCGCGGGGCCGTTACAGCCGTGGGCCCTTACATCTTCTGAACAACCGCCTTAGCCTAGGCCTGGCGTAGGTCACCAGGTCGTTTCTTACCTAGTGTGTAATGTTACTTGAAATCATTCCATAAACCTCACTTTAATCAGAATGAGAACTTACATAAGTCGGCTATCATGGGAATCGTAAAATAAATCCTTGAATTTTACTCTTTTTATAATTTTCCTCCACCCAAAAACCCGGTTTCACACTGTGATTGCCCATATGATATAGTATCCCAGAATCTAAATTAACCCAGTTACCACACTAACTGCAAAAAACCTTAAAAAGTCACAAGGAAACATAAAAAATCACAGCCTAACTTCAACCCCAGAAAACGATTATGGTATAAACGGTAAATTTCAAACTTTACCTCAGAATTTGGACTTACAGATAGCCTAAGAAGTAGGCTATTAGGCCCATGGGGACCTTAGAATACATCCTTACGTTTCAATGTTTTGTGTATTTTTCCCAACACACTAATCCAGGTTTCCCCACACTGTTCGCCAATAACTGTAGGATATAAAACGTTCCATTATCAGTACACGATAAATTCACTATCCGAATGAACGCCAGCAGTGATCAGAACACGGCCCAAAACACAGGAAACTTGCAGTGTTGCCAGTTGCCACAACTCCACACCACTGAGCCTGACTTCCAAGTTCGCCCAAATTTTATATTCATTCAACCATAGTCTTTGCATTCAACCATTCAACGTATATAAAACGATAAATGATTTCCTTTACTGTCTAAAGATCATTTGCCGTAAACATATGTTAACTGAAAATCCTAATTGTTTATCATTATATGACATACCACGGCATTAGTTTAACTGACAGTGAGACTATTATATAGATCTAAACATTAAATGCATTTATACTGTAACTTTGCAGAGAACTTCCCTTATCATCACTATTTACGTGTATTGAAAAATTTAATAGATTTGAATTACCCTAATTAGACGGAAACATAAAGGTGTCACTGTTATCGTCTGCATTCTACGTATCAATCAAAACATTGCTCAATTGACTTCTGCTGCTTCATAAATTGACACATGAACAACTATTCTTTGACGATTCTTTATTCAGTTATTATTAAATGAACACATATATAAATATGCAAATACCAAAAATATAGGTAAATGAATCATATAAGAAAATAATATATCTGACCACAATAAACCCATAAAAAGAGAGTGGACATTTTTTCTACACATTGGCAATTCAAGACCGCGACCGTCGTAATGGCTGGGTTTGGCAATCAACTGGCATCAGTCACGGGCATTGGGTCACAAAAAAAAAGAAGAAAAGTCAGCTGATTATGACACCATGACGTCATACACAATGAACCATTACGACAGCATTGCGCCCGTCGAGATGAGATTACTCCATATGTAATAGTACAAGCATGTCGCCCATGATTTAGGCCACGCCCACATTTGGCGGTTGAAACAGGACGGCGACGTCCGTGAGGGCATGACAATTTAATTGTCATGTAGTGAAAAGGTTTATTTAAAGGTTTAACAGGAGGAAAACCTTGCAGTTGCGCTATGAAACAATTGTTAGTAAAGGATGAAAAGTAAGATGGAAGAAAGATAATATGAATGGAGGTACAGTAAGAGGAATGAAAGGGGTTGCACCTAGGGGCCAAAGGGACACTGCAAAGAACCGTAAGTAATGCCTACAGTGCACCGCGTGAGGTGCACTGATGGCACTAGCCCCCTACAGAGACCTCCTCCTAATGGGTGAATCAAGGTATAATTACCCGCTGACTTCTTTACTGTAAGAAGTATAGTGTGATATAGAAGTTACACTAAAATGTCAAAAAAACATTCCTAATATAAACTATATTGTAAAATAAAAACAGTCAAGATGGCAGACAACTAATATACGTTAATTATATGCTAGGAAAAACAGCCCTGGAACGCCACTTGTAAGGGGCTCAGCGCAGCTACAAATTCAACTTCCACTTGACTCCTTTTACAACAAGGCAACATTCTGTGCAAATGGCTTTCCTGACGTCACGTTTATTGAAAGGCTTAATTGATTGCGCTTCTTAATATCATCACTGCACAATATTGGGTTCTTAATACCATTACTATACTACTGTATAGTGGGTTCTTAATACCATTACTGTATTATTGTGGGTTCTTAATACCATTACTGTACTATAGTGGGTTCTTAATACCATTGCTGCTATATTGGGTTCTTAATGACATTGGTGTACTATATTGAGTTCTTAATGCTATTACTTTACTACAGTGGGTTCTTAATACCATTCCTGTACTAGTGTGTTAAGCAAAAATTTGCCACTTCGAACGTCTGCTGGTTCACAAAAGTTTTGAAACATTTCAGATTCTTGTGAACAGGGATCTTGCATTAAACAAAACTGTTCAATACATTCTCTATTTTACGTTTATTTAATAGACCTATGAATCAAGAGAAATACCACTTCAGGGCATCTGAGAAAACCAACATTTGGCTGAAATTTTGAAAAGCAAAAGTACAATTTATTTCTACCTCGTCTACGAAAGCTTGGAGAATCTATGTAACGTATCAAATGTGCACTATCATGCAATCTCTAAGCTTTATCGTGGACACAGTACCTTCCATTTTACTATAGACTTGATAGGTAAAGAATTAGTTACAATCGTTTTCTGATACATTGTACCTAAATCACATGTATTAATCGCACTGATTATGTTGAAAAATGGGGGCGGGGGTGAAGTGACACACTGCCACAAGTAGATATGTCTTAAAAGAAGCTTGACCTCTGGCTCCCTTGTCCCGGATCAGATGTGATCAGTCAGTCTAAACGCCCAGAGACCCAAGAAAAGAAAGACAATCGTTTTTAGTGTACTAATATTAATACCTACTGTAACAATTTGAGGCTAAAAATTTCGACAAATAGCGCAACAAATCTATGTAGTGAGTTGATAGTCCTAAGCCTAAGTGCCTGTCCTTACAGACACACTCTGGAACTCCACTATGCTAAATACTGTATCTGATTAAAGTTATCATAATCGATAAACTTAGACCTAAGTGCCTGTCCTTTCAGGCATACTCTGGAACACCACTATGCCTAATACTGTATCTAATCAAAGTAATCATAATTGATAAACCTAGACCCAAGTGCCTGCCCTTACAGCAGGGGTTCCCAAACTTTTTGTTCTTCTGTACCCCTTGGGTATTTTTATAGATTCCTGTGTACCCTTAAAAATTGATTATGAAAAAGAAAAACAATATGATTTTGTTATGAAATCTGTTTGTGTAGACTGCATCTTTTCAGGCCCAGTACGAGTACAGATTACAGGCGCGGGAAGTTCCATAATGGTGAAAAACAAATGGTATTCACCCTACTCTTGGTATGACTTTAGTAAAAGCTTTGCTTACTAAAATGAGGAAATTAAAAAAAAGACACTGTGCAATATCAATGCAGATTACATCATGTATTGCGCAGTAATGGCTATTCTCTTAGATCCAATGTACCCCCTGAAGAATACAAATGTACCACTGGGGGTACATGTACCCCAGATTGGGAACCCCTGCCTTACAGGCATACTCTGGAACACCACTGTGCCTAATACTGTATGTGATTAAAGTTATTATGATCGATAAACCTAGACCCAATTGCCTGTCCCTATAGCCATACTCTGGATCACCACTATGCTTACTACTGTATGTCATTAAAGTTATCATAATCGATAACCCTAGACCTAAGTGCCTGTCCTTGTAGGCATACTTAGATTCTAAAACACCACTATGCCTAATGCTGCATCTAATTAGAATTATCATGGCCTTTTTAAACCTAAACTCTGTTTTATATCTGAGAAACAAAGAGTAATTCCTATTATCTGAGAAGCAAAGAGCAAGTGTT
>NC_089781.1:9236702-9254202 GCF_040412425.1 Macrobrachium rosenbergii
GAAATTGTACTACCAGATTTGATGTTCTATTGCATGATATTAAAATTAATATATACCAAACGACAAATACCAGATTTGGAATTTTACCATTATATTAAGTTTTAGTGCTAATGCAAACATTAACAGAAAATTTAGGGAATAACTTGAGTAATCATTTAAACAAATCTGATTCAAATCTACGGTAACTATATATATAATATATATATATATATATATATATATATATATATATATATATATATATATATATATATATATATATATATATATATATATATATGTATATATATATATATATATATATATATATATATATATATATATATATATATATATATATATATATATATATATAATGTTCTGTATCGTGGTTTGTACCTTATGTAAGGAGGACTTTAACAGGCAGATGGGCCCAAGCTCTCTTGTTCCACAAGATTACCGCGCCTAGCAGATCTTGGCTCTGGGAATTTCGGCTATTAGAACCATGCTACTTCTAATCGGTGGGTTATGCAACAGCGCGCCGTTCAGCCACTTTCGGTAGTGATATATTCATAAGTAGTGCCGATATGATACTGGGCACTATAAATTCAATGAATGATTACCTACACACACATACACACAGACATTATTCAGTTCAAGAAGAAAGTTTACAGTAGTGGAAATCAACTCAATAATTGTGTTCAGGACTGAATGGATATGTTACTGTCATTTTTATAACAAATCTAAAAGTATAGGCTCGAATCCCAGCCAGACAGAGCCACTAATTACATACCAATCAAGGTAAAAGGTCACTAGAAATTGGCTTATATTTAGGAGTGTATAAGTCATCTGTGAACTAGAGTGAAAACTGTGATTACACACACCATATATATATATATATATATATATATATATATATATATATATATATATATATATATATATATATTATATATATATATATATATATATATATATATATATATATGTATGTATGTATGTATGTATGTATGTATGTATGTATGTATGTACTGTATATCTATCTATCTCATATATATATATATATATATATATATATATATATATATATATATATATATATATATATATATATATATATATATATATAATAGGTAATCATTTTTAACTATCATTTACAACGTCGAGTTCCTGGCAGAAGACACTACCAAGTTAGTAAATAACACCTATCTAATACGCTATTTTCATCAGCAGATGCTAAATGGGGTTTTAACGGAACATGCCCACACTACTCTGTTCTCTCCCGGAATTCGGAGGCAGTATATCTCGTGTGTGATGTGAGAACACCAAATATTTAGCTGACAATTAAGGACTTTTCGATTAGCCATGAACTTAAAAGTGCCACGTAGTAACAATTTCTCGTACACTGAACACTAATCATTTGTGGAACCTGCTGCTGGCTGTAACTTTCAATCAATTCTTCACAGATTTTTAATCCATCAGTCCATCTGTTGGGCGCTACATAAATTCATCAAACAATAATAATGCGATTCAAATAGTTATTCAAAGGCTTTGTCATTTTCATCATATAAAACGCCACGGAATGGTAAAAGCTAAGAAATTCTGGCATTACATGTTTAATCTGTATGTTTCTTGTCAACATTTCATGAAATAATGGCCTTTGACAGTGATACATCTGACCAATGACAACATAGTCATAATTTCCTTAACTTTGCTATCCATTGTCGACATATTCTTTCGAAGGCAAATCATGTTTGACAAGAGAAATCTATTACATCATGACTGTTACGTTTTCACTAGATAGCACAAGAAATTCATGAAGGTGAATTAAGTATACCATATCGGCAGTTCATGCTATTATAGCTTAAAAAAATTTAAACAAAATGTTTCATGATAACTTGAAACATTTAAATTTAATCAATTAATACACCACCAAATGACACTACACCAAACACCAAGACTTATCGCGCTGAAATGACTGTATGTTGTTATAACACCAAAATTCAATTACTTCCAAGCATGGATGTTCCTCTAAACCTGTTTGAAAGTAGGGTATATTAACTTCCAGCAATTAAAGTGCAAAATGAGTGAACCATTAGTTTTGTTTTAAATGAATATGTACTACACTTTATTAGAAACTGTACTGTGACGTTGCACGAATAAAACCAGTTCAACTTTTTTGCTTATTCTTTCGGAATGTCTTTATTAGCATCCAGTGCATTTAGGCACGGTGAGCGTGGTCTATTGAAAAGATAATGAACGTGCAAATTTAAAATAAAAGCGATAATGTATAACAGATACCATCAAGTAAAATGTCAACATTTCCTGTTTCTCGGACGCTACAGGCTACATAGCGATGCATTCTCAAACGGAGGAATCGATAAGTGTTATAAAGCTTTATACGTAGTCAACATCTTATTGATGAAGCTCATAAAAAAAAGTAAAACAAAAATATTTTGAGGCTATCATTTCAGCCACGCAATTAAACTCATGAGTTCAAAGGGAGTGGAAGACAAATAGCATAATGCAATTGCGTCATGGAGATCAACCTCTTTATTACATACAGAAACATCAAAGGAGACTGTTTGCCGACGGTTTTCTTGGAAGTCCTCTAAATCTTCAAGAAAACATAAGTGTGCCTTTGATATCTAATAAAGCAAAGCGTCAGCTATCAAAGGATGGTGGCACTTGAAGCCTTGTGTTACGAGAATTTTACGTAATCCAGAATCTTAGCTAAATTTCAAAAAGGTGACGTTTGTCTCTCTCTCTCTCTCTCTCTCTCTCTCTCTCTCCTCTATATATAATATATTTATATATTATATATAAATATACATACATACACACACATTATATATATATATATATATATATATATATATATATATATATATATATATATATATATATATATATATATATATATATATATATATAGCCTATATGCAGAATTACCAGTGACGTGAAATTTTCTGTTCTTAGAACATTTAACAGCAAAATCAATGTGCATTATGTTGCACAATTATTCGACGTGAATCTTCCTTAGCAATCTAAAAGTTACGCGAAAATTTAAGTTTTAATATCCAGACCTGTTGCCTAAATATTAACATTTACCTTCTCACCAGTGCATCAATATTACCATGTTAAAACTCACCCGTTTTTAAGGTCGGGGTTGCATTATTAAAAATACAGGACACCAAGCATTGAAAGTTCGAGACACTTGACTTTTCACACAATTTATCCAGTCAATAATAACTGCTTTCACGTACAGACACATTCGACGATTTTCGTAGGGTACTTTCGCAAAATGACATTTTAAAAATTGCTTGGCTGATGTGAAATATACCTGTATTTCAAAGATATAACGACTGTTTGAATACTGAAACATAATAAACGTGTTTATTTGTATGTAGAGAGAGAGAGAGAGAGAGAGAGAGAGAGAGAGAGAGAGAGAGAGAGAGAGAGAGAGAGAGAGAATTATATTTGAAATATCACTATTATTTATGAGCTAAAGTGTATACTGTAAATGTCTTCATCTCAGGTGATAATATATCGTCATTTACGTCAATCTTCAAACTAAATAGTACTGCGAGTGAATCCTATTCATTAATAAGTAAAAGTAATGAAGAGAAGAAATATTTATCAAGTAGATCGCTTATCGCGTAGGCTATTCATAATGGAATTTTTTGGACAGGAAATAAATGACATCCTGGTTGTTCTCATAAATCTAAAATCCATTAACTCCTCTCTCTCTCTCTCTCTCTCTCTCTCTCTCTCTCTCGACCTCTTGCCCTTGAGTTAGTTGCCTATTACAATTTTATTTATATGATGAAATATCCTTTCTCTCTATGTTTTAATGTTTTATTTTCTTATTATTTTCTATCTTTATATATATATATATATATATATATATATATATATATATATATATATATATATATATATATATATATATATATATATACATACATACATACATATATATATTTCAAAGAAAATCGTTACTATAAAGCTCCCACGTTTAACGCTCTAACTAAATGTTTTCAGGTAAAAGAAAAAACTATAACGATGACAGGTAACTCAAGTTTCCAATTAAAGTCTTCAATACTTTTCTCAGAAAGGAAGATGAAAGTTGCTTGTGTTAGACCGATGACTTCTCTAAAAACATCATGATATAACGACCCACCAGGGAACTGAGAATATGACTGGAAGAGATGGAAAAATTAAAGTATGGATATAATAGACCATTTAGAAATAAACAGCTGTGGATATACGCACAATTTAGAAATAGTGAACAATGTAACCATAATGACACGTTATATGGAAGGGGAGTAAAGCTGAAAAAATCGTTAATAAAAAACTAAACAATTATGGGTGAGGTTATTGTTACAATGGACTAAATGGAAGTGAATGGAAGTGGAGAGACTTTGGAAAGTATGAAGCTGATGAAATATGAATGACGCCATTATAACAATTGTATGAAATTGAAAGTAGAAAAAAAATATGAACTAATAAGTTAGAGTTACGTGGCATATGGCAATAAATGTTATTCAAAGATTATCACTGGCAAGATTATCATTGTTCCTAAAAAAATGTGTCCATTAAACATCAGTCGTCTGTGTGATAATGAAAGAATATAAAATGAAAAATAAAATTGTATAGGAAAATTTTTAAAAATCATGATTCAGTTTCTTATTTTGAGGTAGCGACATGAATTCCTTTTCCCAGTTATATTTAACTTTTATGTTTGAGTTTTTGTATGAGCAATATAGAAGAGGATTAATACAAATCGAACTCGCCGCTGACCTTAATTCCTTTCTGTGATGAACTGCATTTTTTCAAACGAAAACATCTCTATGATTAATACTGAATTCAAGTAAAGCGTAGACAAACTCGCACGCATCCTTTATTTTACTTCTTTGTTGATGTTGACAAAATTATCACTATTAATCCTGACACGAATTTTAAATGAATTCCTTGAAATTCAATACACTGGAAGCTTACGTGAATATTATCCTGGCAATACACATGAAATTCCCTTTTGGAGAAGTAATAAAAATTCAATGGCATATGCACATTTAGGAATGGAATGAAGAACTTAGGCCAAAGGCCAAGCACTGGGACCTGTGAGGTCATTCAGCGCTGAAAGGGAAATTGAGAGTAGAAAGGCTTGAAAGGTGTAACACGAGGAAAACCTGCCAGCTGCACTATGAAACAAGTGTTAGGAGAGGGTGGATAGCAAGAAGGAAGAGAGAATATGAATGGAGGTACAGTAAAAGGGATGAAAGGGGTTGCAGCTAGGAAACCAAGGGACGCTGCAAAGAACCTTAAGTAATGCCTGCAGTGCACCGTGTGAGGTGCACTGATGACACTAACCTCCGCCCCCTCTCCCCTGGGGTATGCACATTTCGGGAGCGTCGGGTGCGTGCACAAATGTTTACAACATTTCCTTAAAGAATGTTATAAGTAAAACTGGAAACGTCAGTACATTAAACAAGCCATCTGGAAAATATCGTGGCAGATTACTTTCGATTCTGCAGTCAGAAGAACACAGTAAGAGTGTTAATAACATTATCTGACAATGCAAAATTTAAAACTATAAAAAGTTTACAATTTAAAGTGGAATATCTGTCGAAAAATTGCAGTGGATGAGTATCAAGTTCCTTGTTTCTTTTATGAACAAGAAAATTTACACCTTTTAATCTAAAGAAGACAAGAACCCAGCAGAAACAACGTTAATTTCATGAGTGTTCACGATATTGCACACTGGCATGATATTAATCTGATATTCATATCTTTAGTCTTTATATGTCCATACGCTAGCGTGACCTACCCTTAAAGGCCAACGCTGCCAGGCCTTTGCAAAAATAATGCGCTAGAAAAGTCTTCGATAACAAAACCTTTTGCTAGACGTACAGTTCCATTAGACCTGAAATCGTCTCTATGACGACAAGTTAAGAGGTTTTTTTCCGTTGTCCATCTAGTATAATATCTATCAATAGTAATGTACCAAATGACAATCGGTTAGAAGGCTTTTTCCAGGGAGAGACTTCCTCCAACCTTTTGTTGTCTGCTAGTAATATAAAGCTTAGAATAGTAGCGATATATATATATATATATATATATATATATATATATATATATATATATATATATATATATATATGTGTGTGTGTGTGTGTGTGTGTGTGTGTGTGTGTGTGTGTGAGTAATTGTGATAGCCAAAATGCCCTCTTAACTTCTCGAATTCTTCGCGCTTTTTTGGATACGCTTGTCACTACAAAGCCTTAAGATCTCGGCAACGTGACCGCCTTGTGATTATGGTGACAAGGGTTTGTTTCCCGCTACCGGATATCACAATCACTTCAATTTCTTGCACTTGGATCTTAAGGATTTGTAGTGACAAGCGTATCCAAAAGAGCACGAGGAATTCCGAGAAGTTAAGAGCGCACTGTGGCTCTTACAGTTACATATATATATATATATATATATATATATATATATATATATATATATATATATATATATATATATATATATACATATATACGTATGTATATATATATATATATATATATATATATATATATATATATATATATATATATATATTAGACAATCTAAATACATATATATTATAAATAACATGCACACACACATATATATATATCTATATATTATTATTTATATATATATATATATATATATATATATATATATATATATATATATATATATATATATATGTATATACAGTATATATATAAATATAGCCTATATGTATATATAACACACACACACACACACCTGGGAAATCTCTGAAGAACTCAGAAAAATTTTCCTGCACCTCCTTGTACTGACTGTCCCTTTTACGCAAGAATTACTGTGGTGACTGTCCCTTTTATCCAAATATTACTGTGCTGACTGTCCCATTTATCCAGGTATTACTTGGTGACTGTCCCTTTTATCTAGAAATGACTGTATTAACTGTCTTTTATTCAGAAATTACTATATTAACTGTCCTATTTATCCAAATATTACTATGATAACTGTCTCATTTATCCAGATATTACTATGGTGACTGTCCTATTTATCCAGGTATTAAAGTGGTGACTGTCCCATTTATCCAGATATTACTGTGGTGACTGTCCCTATTATCCAGGTATGACTGTACTGACTGTCCCATTTATCCAGGTATTACTGTACTGACTCCCCCCTTTTCTCCAGGCATTAGTGTAGTGATTGTCCCATTTATCCAGTTATTACTGTGGTGACTGTCCTATTTATCCAGATGTCACTATGTACTGTCCCTTTTATCCAGGTATTACGGTGGTGACTGTCCCATTTATCCAGGTATTACTGTGCTGACTGTCCCTTTTGCACAGATATTACTGATCTGACTGTTCCTTTTATGCAGACATTACTATGGTGACTGTCCATTTTATCCATACATAACTGTGGTGACTGTCCCCCAGGTATTGCTGGGTTGACTGTCCCATTTATCCAGGCATTAATGTTGTGTCAGTCCCTTTTATCCAGGTATTACTGTGGTGATTGTCCATTTTATCGAGATAGTACTGTGGTGTACTGCCCCACTTATATAGATATTACTGCGATGGCTGTTCCATTTATCAAGGTATTACTGTGCTGATTGTCCCTTTTATCCAGGTGGTATTACTGTGGTGACTGTCCCATTTATCTAGGTATTACTGCACTGTCAGTCCCTTTTATCCAAGGATTACTGTGCTGCCTGTCCCTTTTATCCAGGTATTACTGTGGTGACTGCCCATTTTATCCAAGTATTACTGTACTGACTGTCTATTTTATCCAAACATTACTGTGGTGACTGTCCCCCAGGGATTACTGTGCCGATTGTCCCTTTTATCCAGGTATTACAGTGGTGACTGTCCATTTTATCCAAGTATTACTGTACTGACTGTCTATTTTATCCAAACATTACTGTGGTGACTGTCCCCCAGGGATTACTGTGCCGACTGTCCCTTTTATCCAGGTATTACAGTGGTGTCTGTCCATTTTATCCAAGTATTACTGTACTGACTGTCTATTTTATCCAAACATTACTGTGGTGACTGTCCCCCTGGGAATACTGTGCCGACTGTCCCTTTTATCCAGGTATTACTGTGGTGACTGTCCCATTTACCAACCCTAAACACACCCTCCAAATAACTAAAACACCCCCACTAAAACATAAGTACACCGCACACTAAACCTAAGCACACCCCCCCCCAAGACCTAACAACACACCCCACTAAACCTAAACACACCCCTTGCAAAACTTAAAGACACCTCTGCTAAACCTAAATACATCCCAATAAAACCTAAGCACACACACACACACACACACCCACTAAACCTAAACACAAACCTTGATACAGAATTTTTAATCACATGAAAGAAAAGCATTTTCAGTAATATATTTCTATGGCATCAAGTACATGAATTGAGGTATGATATACCCATCGAGTTTATTTACCACATAAGTTAGAGAGATGGGAAGGGGGATCGGGGTTACAGATTTGAAAACCCTATTATGTAAGTTGGGTCAAATGATGGCGACGTGCCAAATTCTGCTTAGATAGTTGAAGCTGTTACCACATAAGTTACAAAGGGAAGGGGGAGGAGATGGGGTTATGGATTTGAAGCCTACCCTATTATGTAAGCTGGGTCAAATGATGGCCACATGCCAAATTTTGGCTAGATCGGCCAAGCAGTTACTACATAAAGTACAAAGGGAAGGGGGAGGGAAGGGGGATGGGGTTTGGGTTTGAAACCTTCCCTGTTATCTGAGTTTGGTCAAATGATGGTCACGTGAGAAATTTTGTCCAGATCGGTCGAGCAGTTACCAAATAAGTTACAAAGGGAAGGGGGAGGGGGAGTGGGAGAGGGAGGGGGTTCGGGTTTGAAACCTACCCTGTCATCTAAGTTTGGTCAAATGATGGCCACATGCCAAATTTTGTGTAAATCGTCAAGCGGTTACCACATAAGTTACAAAGGGAGGGGAGGGGAGGGGAAGGGGATTCGGGTTTGAAACCTGTCCTATTGTGTAAGTTGGGTCATATGATGGCCACGTGCTAAATTTAGTCCATATCAGTCAAGCAGTTACCACATAAGTTACAATGGGAAGGGGGAAGGTGGATGGGGGAAGAGGAAGGGGGTATAGGTTTGAAAAGTGCCCTACTATCCAAATTGGGTCAAATGATGGCCACATGCCAAATTTTGTATAGACCCGTCAAGCGGTTACCACATAAGTTACAAAGGGAAGGGGAAAGGGTGATGGAGAAGGGGAAGGGGGCATGGGTTTGAAAAGTGCCCTACTATCCAAATTAGGTCAAACGATGGCCATGTGCCAAATTTTGTCTAGATTGGTCAAGCGGTTACCACATAGCCTAAGTTACAAAAGGAAGGGGAGAGGGGAATAGGTAAGGGGAAGGGGGTACAGGTTTGAAACCTGCCCTATTATGTAAGTTGGGTCAAACGATGGCCATATGCCAAATTTTGTCTAGATCGGTCAAGCGGTTACCGCATAGGCTAAGTTACAATGGAAAGGTGAAAGGGGTATGGGGGAGGGGGAAGAGGGTATGTGTTTGAAACCTACTCTATTATGTAAGTTGGGAGTGATGACCTTGTGCCAAATTTTGTCTAGATCGGTCAAGCGATTAACACATAAGTTACAAAGGGAAGGGGGAAGGGGTATGTGTTTGAAACTTACTCTATTATCTAAGTTTGGTCAAATGATGGCGATGTGCCAAATTTTGTCTAGATCAGTCAAGGGTTTACCACATAAGTTAAAAAGGGGAAGGGAAGGGGAAAGAGGAAGGGGGTACGGGTTTGACACCTACCCAATTATGTAAGTCGGGTCAAATGATGGCCACGTGCCAAATTTTGTCTACGTTGGTCAAGCAGTTCGGCTTTCCATAGAGCACAAACATACAAACTAACATACAAAGTCACATACAAAACATACAAACATTCACTTATATATATATATATATATATATATATATATATATATATATATATATATATATATATATATATATATATATATATAACACATAAACCATGGAGACGATACGAAGTGCAAAACTTTTGATAATGTAGTATTCTCATAAAGCTTTTCTAGGTCGAAGGGTATCATTTGATACTTAACATTCTGAAACTGAAGAAATATTATCAACTAAATATAGGAGTGTCTTCACACAAATTATTATTTCTCTCTCTCTCTCTCTCTCTCTCTCTCTCTCTCTCTCTCACACATATATATATACAGCCTATATGCGAGACTACTTTTCCTCGTTTGTAGGAGATATATTATAAAATAGATCCCATAATAATGCACTGTGTCGACAACAGAGCTGTTTTTCACTCCTTAACACTGACCTCTACGATACTTTCACCTGGTCATAAACTATTCCTTGGCAAATCTTGAAAGCTGATTGTTTTAATGATGTTTCCATCACGGTGAAAAATAAACTTCTCATTATTGTGTGTGTAAATATAAATCACAAGCGACTTCACAGCTCAGGTATCGTACTATTTCTAAAAATCTGGATTCCAAGAAACAAAATTATAACGAAATTCATATTGAGGACCTAATCATTCCAAATTACCATAAAAATTACGCTTAATACATGGTAGTTATTATTATTATTATTATTATTATTATTATTATTATTATTATTATTATTATTATTATTATTATTATTATTATTCACTGAAACATTATTATACAACAACTGTTAACCTAAAATCCTCATTGTTAATATTTTGAAAGTCCAAACGATAAAGCACCCTCTCGAATGCCCTACCCACCATACCACCTATCAATTTTAAATACCCTGTAAGTCGTCTCCTCTCTATTGCCTGTAACACTAACAACAACTAAAGACTTCAAGCTCCTTTTATATTTTGTTAGTGAACACCAAATATAGTTTTGTTATCGAAAATGGTAAAAGAATATCAGTTTCCATCAGTTAGTAATACCTAGGCATTCCATTCATTAAAATATGGATTTAATTCAAATAAGAAAGAAAGCGCTAACCGGGTTTCATACATTCAAGGAATTATTTGATTAGAAATTTATTCATGACATAAGACATAAAATGTTAGCTCTGATCGTAAAACTAAATTGTAAAAATTACGCCGAAAGAGGGTAACATTTTCTTCAAGTACATCGGAGTATGGGCCATTACATTATAAAGAAGGAAACTGTGGTATTCATGTACATAATCTTCAGAATTCTCGATGCCCACACTTCTGGTCTACATTTGCATCTTTTTCAGACAGCAACATCTACAGCCATGTTAGTTCTGACGCGTTTCTTAGAGCATATCGGAATTTTTCAAATAGTCAATTCTAGCATGCAAAAACTTCCATTTTTTTTTTTTAAGTTTAAGCTCGAATGGTGGTGAGTTACCCACAGTTTTTTTTTTTTTTTTTGCAATTATTTTACTTTCACATCTTCGTAAATACGGGGGAAAAAGCTCTCCTAGGGCTGGCCCGAAGGATTAGACTGATTTTACGTGGCTAAGAACCAACTTGTTACCTAACAACGGACCTACAGCATATTGCGGAATCCGAACCACATTATAACGAGAAGTGAATTTCTATCACCAGAAATAAATTCCTCTAATTCTTCACTGGCCGCTCGGAGATTCGAACTCTCGGCCAGCAGAGTGCAAGCTGAGAACGGAACCCACTTTCCCAACGAAGAACTAACATAAAGGGAAAGAACATCTGTAGAGGAACTAAACCTAAAACAAAAAAATTCTAGCAAAGCTACAGTAACCTTACAACAAATGTGCAAGACTGCCAGAGTAATAATAATAATTTACCCGCATTTACCGGGATGCGAGGAATAAACAGAGGTCACAACTAAGTTAATAACTCTGACTGCATAATATAACAGCAAGAACATTCGAATCAAGTTATAGGCATTCTTCGCCCCGGAATTTGCGCGAGATGGAATGTTCCCCTTCATTGCATCTCTTTACAGTAGGTTGTGGAGAGAGCTCCAGAATCGCCTCATTATTCGAAAAAGCACGTAAAGGTGATAGGCAGAGCTGATTAAAACACTCACCACTGACATAAATAAGTTATTTGTACTTTATTCTCAAAGGTAATGTGGGATGTAATGTAACGGCAGCGAAATTGTTCTATACATCAAGAATGTTTACAAAGCCAGTGATGATTTTGTCCTAAAATTAACAGGCGAACATTCACTCATCCACATACAAGTGTACTTATAATTTTTGGAATACATTCATAAATACATACATGCACGTTAGCTAAAAGAAAAACATGCAAAAATATGGAATTACTTCGCAAATAATCCTTCTTTTCCTGAAAACACCCCTGAAAATATATTAAAGGAACAACAGACATGCATGTACACACACAGCAAAAATGTATGAACAAGTTAATCCCACAGCTACAGAGTGCCTTCCAGGTACCAAAACATCACTTCCTGAATGGGAAACCAAAAATAAGAAAAAGGCTACAACAATAAAATTCAAATGCAGTGTAAAGAGCTTCCCAGACAAGTTTCCTCCTAATTTTAAGCAGTAGCTACTTGTCTAACTGGGCCTTGAAACATAAAGGAAAGAAAATTTTTTTAAGGTATTAACAAAGAGAAAACGTTTATACTGTTACAGTGCAGTAGAAATTGGTATGTGTTCGAAAAAACTGGAGTTGCGGATAGGCTACTTTAACAGGAAATATGTTGACGATTTGCCACTGATTCTAGGCCTTTATTAGTCAGAAAGTACATTCTTTTATTGTCTATGCAAGTACCGGTATGAAATATGCCGCCACCCAGACTCAGGTTAAAGACATCAAGCTCAAAATGAAGGCAAGGAAAAATTCTAGAATTTACAATAGTTTGACATTTGAAGACAATGCATGTAAAACTGTCGTCACTGAAAAATTAAAGACAATTTATTCTTTGTCTCTCGCCCTCTGATGCTGCGGTTGAGGAAAATTTCGTAAGACTAGGTTTATCCATTTCACTGCTCTTATTATCCACAGACTACTGATAGGTTCATGTCTTCTTTCAAAAGTCCCTGTTAACAACATTAAATTAAAAAAAAAAAATACTGTAACAGATAAAAGTATTTTCTTAAAAATGATACCTAGACTATACCGACTGCCCCCGATAAAGACCTACTTTTGTATGGAAATTATTTATCGTCAACCTTCTTCGTATCACCTACCAATTATTGACAGATGGCCTATCATGACAGGTGGTTTCACCCTCCTCAATCAATTTCGATACCTGTTGATCACTAAGAGGTTCAGGACAGACATTCCTCATCAACTATGCTATGTATTTCAGTATGAAAATTCCTATTTCTGTCTTGTACATTTATCTGAGCTTTGCTTATTAATGTTTTTCGCCATTGTCGTACACTAGTCAGACTCTGAGTACAGGAAACGTATTTCAAATCACGCACTTCATTTAGTTTTGTGTACGTTAAATTGGTTTATTTCCTGTCTTGGAGGTGTTTTTGTGCATATGTATGTGGGTGGGGGTTAATTGGAATAATGATAGGCTACTTACGGACCATTACCATGGAAACAGCTAAGCTTTCAATAATCTTGTAGCATCGGAATTTTTATGTTTGTCCGCCATGCGAGTTCATTGTCTTTCATTTATACTCATATCTTCAGTGTCTTTTTAAATCCAAAAATGTCTCTCTCGCCTCAAAAGAAAGAAGTAAATAATAGAAAAATCTACACAGCCACGCATCGTTTCCCCTCGAGAAACATCTTGTCTACGTTAACAGAAGGCATTATAATAAAAATATCCAAAGCTCAGAATTCTTCACTCAAAAATGTATCCCTCACCCCTCAAAAAAAAAAAAAAAAGAATTAATAATAAAAAAATCCAAATCATCCAGGAAACGTTTTCACCTACAAAATGTAAGGCATTACAGGTAACAAAAACTACTAAGTGCTTCTACATCCACTAATGTCTCCCACGTCCCAAAAAGTAGAATTTAATAATAATCAAACAAAAGTCTACACAGCCCAGAGCGCGTTTCCTTCTCCAGAAACGGCTCCCTCACCAAAAATAACAAAGAATAAACGCAATGGTCGACTTTCCTTCCTCTACGAACTACAATCTCTCTCCCTCTCTTCTCTCTCTCTCTCTCTCTCTCTCTCTCTCTCTCTCTCTCTCTCTCTCTCTCTCTCTCTCTCTCAGTATATTAACCCTTCTAGCCCGGCATGCTCTTCATCTCCATTATTATTATAATAAAGGAACACAAAACAGACTTTGGACTAAACAATAAAAACCTTATAACAGATTACATGAATGGAAAGTTACACACCAACCAGTTTCTACCACTTATGCGTTTTATTTAAAATTTCATTTCGTAAAGGCCTCTTCTTATTATTTTGGAATGTTTTACTGTAAATAACCAAAGTTTTCGTGTTAAAATTAAACATTTAATGTGGCAAGCTCGACATAGACAAACCACACTTACAACCTCAGAAAGAGGAACGGTTAACATAAAACTAGCTGAGTGCAAGGTGAGGATAATAACTGCCTAGGGCATTCAGCATTCATTTTAAGATTATTTTATAACTGATACACAAATCATAATAATCATCATCATCATCAATAATAACGTGTAAATATCACGGATTTGGGCTAAGTAGACGAACTATCAAATTACGGTAGTTAACGACTGAAAGCGATAGTTATCGAGTATTCACATGAGCGATTTCTGCGATGCCTTCACCAATAACGGGCTTATGATGTAACGGGTCGAGTCCTGGACGTGCATTTTTGTCTTCAGACAGATGTTACTGTGTATTTAATCAGGAAATAACCTTTCTATCATAAATTTCATTAATAAAAAAGTCAATCAATTAGAACGTAGTACTTAGGCTGTACGGTATTTGCCAGTTCCCGCAAATTGGCTCAATCAAGAATGCAGCCACTGTTACAACAGTTACTAGATGAACAAATTCCTGTAATATACTAAATAAAGCTAGCTGTACAGTCGATCATGTTCCTTTAATACTGGTTTAAATTTTATATCCGTTGGCTGGGAACTGTATACAAGTACAAAATTATTTACCCCTGGAAACAAAGCTGTTGATTTTTCAACGGGGGTTGACCAGCACGGGCGTCTTCACTTTAGCCGGCAGTAGTAGCTGTTTTGGATATATTTTACTATAAAGATACAAAAAGGTACCAAGAAATCTGGCCAGTCGTATTCCTCCCCATCACAAGTACGATTAGGAGAGAACTCCACTACAAAATCACATAACTACGCCCTCCTTGTGTGAGGAAAATGATCTATCTACCTTCTCGTGTCGATTTTAACATTCCGCGTGACACCGCCTACGGAAAAGGTATGGGATGAGACTACAGTGCTCACTTGCACTGTTAATTAAAAACATAACATTCTAGTCGCGAGTAAGTGACACATCTCATGTAGGCCTATGCTGGAGCCAAACATGCCTCATATTTCCTAACATACACTTTACCGGCTTTTAGAACCTGCACGAAGAGCAACAACACCTAGGCCTAGTCAGACACGCTTTGGTTAATGTGAATACGAAACATTTAGTCAAGTTGGTCATTCAACAATTTATAAAACATTTCCATACACGATCATTTCTGTTGAGTAGATGGATAAGTCTTACCTTTCGCTGCAATACGGAGAATAATTGCGTTCAAGGACATCGCTGGATTACTTCCCCCGGTGAAAACAATCACACGAAACGACAGCAGTCGAGCCCGCAAACAAAATCCTTTCACTTGCTCCTCGTTTGAGCTTACCACTTAATATTTATTACTTGCGTTCGTAATTCAAAATACTTTCATAGACATCTAAATTATACCTCAATTATAGAAAGAATTACAGCCTTAACACCCATTAACACCGATAAAACAACCTAGAGTCGACGATCTCCACTGGTAACTGAGGTTGCTAAATCGAGCACTCATTAAAGTACGAAATTTATCATCGAATATGGCAACGTTTACCGGCAAATCGTATTTGATTGGTCAAAGACGTCAGAAGTCACACCAAGTAACACTTCGAAGCGTAACTTCCTCTTTTTGGGGTGCTTTGGAGGCTAACGTAACCGACGCCATTGTAGGTTGAATCAACTTTAGAAGTATAAATAGCTATGACTAGTAGTTAGAGAACATATTGTAGGAACGAACAACTTGTCACTTGCTAGGCCTATAGAATGAATGCTAGCTAAACTGACGGAAAACTTCCAATCCCTATATGATAAAGTTTGAACTGATCAACATATTTGTAATACAGAGTATATTTTATGTATATATTACACGATTCAATACATATTCAGCACTCACATGTTGCCTGAAAAACGCCTGCGCACATGGTAGCAAATGATTCGGTTCGTGTGGTGAAACTTTTGGTGTTGAATAGTATCACAATGTTTAGAAATATCAGTAGAATACAAGGTTGACAATGGCTATCATAAAACCATCACTTAAGGATTCGTTTTGATAATAAAATTATTTAAAATGCTATCAGTTTCCTTCTCAGGAGCAACACGAAGCTGTCTGGTCCAGTTTGAACTATGCCTCGCAGAAAGGTTTGATTGTGAGCATCTGTTCCCGTTAGGAAGCCATTCAATGTTTTAATTTGATTTCATTTAATTTTGTCCGTTGCTTGCGTCAATTAAACCCTTATTTATATATTTTAAACACTTCTAATGCTGTTCTTCACATTATACGATTATGTTTGAGCTTTCTATCCTTCATGCATAAGGCGTGATATTTGAAGTTGGAAACATTTTCAAGTTCTAATTTCTAATTCGTCTAAAATGCACTTAGAAGCGGTGAGCAGATTGAGGATAGGTGTCTGAAGCCTGAATGTAACATGCTAAAAGGCATCTATATATATCATATAAATATTTGATGTCAAAATAAAAGATTCTTTAAAGTCTCAGAGTCAAAAGTGAATGATGTATTTTCTATATGGTTTAATGCGAATTAAAATAAAATCTCACTAATTGTTTCAAACTTGAAATTAACAACGAGTTCTAAAGACTACAGTCAACTTAAAACTTTGAAATGATAAAACTACTGTAAGTAAAACTTTAAGCAGGGGTAAAACTAGCAGCCCAGATCTTTCGGCGGGAAATCATCTCCCGTTGAGTTGCTTGGCAGTAGATTCTTAGTTTTGGCGGCCTTTCAAAACGCATTGAATAATAATCTAAACTGACTGAATTTTACATTATTATTCTTTTATGTGGCAATGCATTACATCGGCAGGTGCAATATATGTTAATAAGAGCCATCACTGACTGGTCATCATCATCAGGGTCAATAATATCTGGAGATATTTTCTGCATACTAGTACGGCGTAGTTTGGTGAGCGGCCGCCAGGGCGGCGCTGCCTTTAGCCGCCTACCCTTGCTGGCATCTCCGAAGTAGAATATTGTTTAGTGAGTAGCGTGATTTTTTTTTTTTTATTCGTTAACGTTATAGTGGTACGTTGTGCGGCGTGTG
>NC_089781.1:9257181-9264681 GCF_040412425.1 Macrobrachium rosenbergii
ATATATATATATATATATATATATATATATATATATATATATATATATATATATATATATATATATATATATATATATATATATAAAATATATACTGCATATATATATATATATATATATATATATATATATATATATATATATATATATATATATATATATATATATATATATATATATTTGTGTGTGTGTGTAACAATAGGAAATATATCCTGTCACATGATTTAAAAGTACGCCTCCATTATGTCCATCTCGGCTAATGGAGAACTATTCATGAAAACCATGACACTGCCTGCCGTGTTGAAGAAAACTCTATTCAGCTACTGTTTCTGTGTTAAATGCAAGCGTTTCGATTCATGAAACCGCGCTAGATATGGTCAAAATTATCACTTGCTAATGTTTAATAGAGATATCATGACGAAGAAGATTGAAACAATTCCTAGATTTGTCTCTTAGTTTTACTGCTATCCGGAAGATTCGCGCCAAAAATTGAGGATTTGTAAGAAATTTTACCGAATGTGGCCTTAAGACTGGCACCAAGTGATAAAACACTATACTATATTTTAGTTTCATGTATTTGTATTGCCTTATGAATAATCTCTCCTTTGACTGTGGCATACCAAAACAGCCCAAGCCAGGATGAATAAGCAGAATAATGTATTGTACTAAAAGAAAAGGAAAAAATTTTTTTGAGGCATATGTTTCAGAAATACATTTCTAGTTTTAATATTATTCCTTTAGTATTAAGAACTATTTTTTATTCATTAAATTATTTTATAGACTCTAGTGGAGGTTAGTGTACTGTTGTATAGGACAAATTTAATGATACCCTCTTGGTTGTAAAAAGTTATACATTTGCAATCTTTATACATTGCCGGCCACTGAACCTAAAGAGATGGCGATTGTTGCAGAGTATGAAGTATGCAAAGCAGCAATGACCCTTCTTTTTACAAGTCAAGGGAAGTAGTTCCCGTTCCGTTGTGTCCTTTTTGCGGTTGATGGGGAGGACGAAGTTGGATGAGGTCTTTGTTACATGCTAGCCTTCAGTAGATGTCATTTGATAGGCTTTGAGCTCCGTTTAAGCTTAAGTACACATCGATCGGAATCCTTGTTAGGGCAAAAAGCGATATTTAAAGCTAACACATTCGCTTAAGGCTTCATTATTCGCTAGAAAAGATTTTTTTTATTTCAATTTGTTTCCATCTCAATGGGCATGCTAATTTTAATCGTCTATCTACCAGTGATTTTGATAGTAACAGGAAACAAGAAAAAAAATGCGCCGTAGTTTCTTCAGCGCCATCGAGCTTTCTTTACAGCGTATAATCAAGGCCACCGAAAATAGATCTATCTTTTGGTGGTTTCGGTATGATGCTGTATGAGCCGCGGCCCATGAAACTTTAACCACGGCCCGATGGTGGGTCGTGTATCGTTGTCAGATGTACGATCATGGCTAACTTCACCTTAAATAAAATAAAACTGCTCAGGCTAGAAGGCTGCAATTTGGCATGTTTGATGATTGAGGTAGGATGATCAGCATACCAATTGGCAGCCCTCTAGCCTCAGTAGTTTTTAAGATCTGAGGGCGGACATAAAAATTGCGTACAGAAAAGTATGGCGAACAGACAAAGATTCTCACAGTTGTTTTCTTTAGTAGAAAACTGAAAAGGGTTTTTGTAAAAGGTCTATTTTTTTGATAGTGTTTTAAACTTGAAATATTGTTATTGATAAAGGGAAGTAATATTTCGAATATATTTATGACAATCTAAGTTTTGTATCAGTTTGTGGTTGTCTGCTTTTAGGTGCTGGAACAACCAGTTATATATCAAAGACCACTTGAAAATTATTTTCATTTATTAAGTTTGAAAACAAAAGATATAAAAGTCTTACTTGACAAGCTTTCACTCAGATCAAGATAAGGTAAAATTCTAAAAATCGTTTTCTAAGTGCTGCGTTCTTTCTTGCTCATTAAACAGTTTAAGAAAATAATAGTCCATTACATCCGCTCATTCTCTGTGCATATTTCTGTAAATTGTCACCTTTCATTCCTTTGTTCCTCCTAATTGGTAAAAAAATTTCCACCATAAATAATTTATTTCCAAATTTATATAGTTCGTTATGGAATAAATGTGATACGTGATTTTAATTTCTCACATTTGTACCCATGCGAATGTACTGTTCTGTAAATATAAACATAAAATCAGTATTGAAACAAATAGTCGACCTAACCATCAACAACTCACATGAGCCAATAAGGATTATACCATGACACCTGGAATTTGCTGTACATTAAGAATTGTCCAACCTGAAAGCAATATCACTGAATAAACCAGACTTGAACTTTCATTGAAACTGTGACTTGACCTGTGTACTTCAAAAACTTTATTTTTAGTTACTATTAATTTGTTAAATTTCAGGTGTTTTCCTCTTATTAAACTGTACTAAGAAGATTTAGGTAGTTATATTAAACCGTGCTGGAAAGATGATTTTGGGAATGACAGGAGTTTCACCGTTTATTAAACTGTGCTATAGAGTATTTTGATGATTACAGTGTTTCTCTGTTATTAAGCCGTTCTAGAAAGATTATTTGGTACTTACAGTGTTTCTCAGTTTACTAAACCGTGCTAGAAAGATTATTTTGTGCTTACAGTGTTTCTCAGTTTACTAAACCGTGCTAGAAAGAGTCAGAATTGCCAATAGCCGAAGGTGAAGAGTTTTATGGAATACAGAGAGATAAATAATGACCATTCTTGTTTACAAGTCAAGAGAACTACGTCTCTTCCATTGTCTTAGAATAGTACTGGGCCTTTTATATGGTTTACAAGGAGATGAAGTCGGATGAGATCTGTAAAACCCGATAGACTCCTTAATAGATGTCATCTGATAGACTTTAGCAACTTTAAGCTGGGTGCACATCGATTGGGATCCTTGATAGCCAAGAGCGACACTGAAAGCTAAAATATCCCGCATGAGGTTTCATTATTCGCTAGAAAGGAATATTTTTTTTTTTTTTTTCTCAGTGTAGAAGGCAGCTTCAGTTTGTTAATTTTCGTCATATATACCTAATAATGAATTGACAGTGACAGGAACACAAAGGTTATGTTTCCTGTCTGCTTTTCCTCTTTTCTTTTTGTAATACGCTAAACCTGAAAGATTGTTATTGATAAAGGGAGTTATATTCCTGAAGTATTGTTGTAAAACTACGATTTATATCAGTGTGTGTTTCCTACTTTAGTTGTTAAACAGTCATTTACATATAAAAGGCGTAAAAGTCTTTCTCGACCGTCATTCATTCGGATTATGAATTAACAAAAAAATGCAAAAATAGTTTTCCAGACGCTACATTCTTTTTGATCACTAAGCAATTGATTGAAAGAAATAATTGCCTACAATACCCCGCCCGCTATTTAAAGCATTATTCATTGGTAATAGGTTTAATAAATAACTTTTCACATTATCAGTATACAAAGTATTAACACACTAAAACTAAAGAATATCATTCAAACTGTTCCTTATGATTCATGATTAACAATATTACATGGCCTTGTTACCATTGGTAGCTAATGAATATTGAACTGTTCTTTTGAAACGCGATGGCGCAACGGGAAGGGTAATGAATGCAGCAGCCATATATTGTATTTTTAGTTATCGTAAAAGCAGCATTGATTTATATGACCTTTCCATTTTACATTCATTTTTGAAAAACCACATTGAATATTAAACGAAAAGTTACTTTATATGCCAACAGTTATTGAAACTAGTGATACATCGTGAACAATAGCAAGGTTATTGTTTTTCAGTTGTATTCAGCATACTTGCATTTCTTTTGCTGGCTGATAAAATTTGCTCAAACTCAGTAACTAATTTCGCATTAATTTTTAAATGGGAAATATAGGGACTTTTTTTTGTAAATTCACATTCTTTATAAGTATGTAAGTGATTACTTGTTTTCCATGTACAATACCACAGTTAACTTTCGATATTCTTTATATTTATTAAATTTATACAGATATATATTTATATTTACAGATATATATATATATATATATATATATATATATATATATATATATATATATATATATATATATATATATATATATATATATAGGCAAAAAATATTATTATAGTTATTATTTCCGGCATGTCCATGGGCAATAATTATATAATATCCTCATACAGTGGGATATGTTTGATAGCAAAGAGGAATAGCATTACTTTTATAACTTTCATTTTAAAGTCAAGGAGCTTCAATAAATGTGACTTTTTTCTTGAGCGCATGTCTTGTAGCGGCACCAAAACAAACGTGCAAGCCATCAAACAAAGATAAATCGCTAAGGTCTTCCATCTGACTTTAAGTTTTTTCTCAGTATTGGTCTGTGCTGCTTTCTTTTAGCATATGGGTTTACCTTCCATTAAAAATTTACACCTTTTGCCTAATCACCTCCATTAAAAACAATTAAAAATGCGCTTAAGTTTCTTCGGCGCAGTCGAGTGTTTTGTACAGCCGATACAGCGTATAACCAAGGCCACCGAAAATAGATCATCTTTCGGTGGTCTTGGTATAATGCTGTATGAGCCGCGACCCGTGATGGCTTTATCCTATATCGTTGCCAGAAGCACGATTGTGGCTAACTTTAACCTTTAATAAAATAAAACTACTGAGACTAGAGAGCTGCAGTTTGGTATATTTGATGATTGGAGGGTAGATGATCAACATACCAATTTGCAGCCCTCTAACTCAATAGTTTTTAAGATCTGAGGTCGGACAGGAAACAGTGGGGACGGACAGACAAAGTTGGCACAATAGTTTTCTTTTATAGAAAACTAAAATGGACAACTACCGCTTTCCGATATGAGGGAGAGTCCTTTATCGCTTCCTCACAGCCCGGGCAAGAGTTGCAGCGTGTTGGAAGGATGCCTCAGACATGATGGAAATTATGTGTCTGAAACTCCATTGGGAGTGCCTCGCGCAAGGGAGTTTCGTTTATGCAAGGCAATAGCGTAAGAGAGCTTACTGTTCAGTCTCTGGTCTTTTGTCATTCAACGAAGTAAGATGTAAAGATACGGTATAATTTTTTTTTTTTTTTGTAATTTTTTTTTATCAAGGGACATGCCGATTAGAGTTATGTCTGAAGAGAGCAGTACAATACACAGGTTACTTTCATGAATATACCCTAAGAATGACTTATCATGTCCTTCTAACTTAAACGCTTTTTTAATTATATGGGCTTATATTTGTGTGGTAGGTCAAACAACAAAGTAATGTCAGGAAGTTAGTCATTATGACAAAGTTTTCAATTATTTGAGGAACGAATATTTTTCAAAGGTATCAGTGACAGCATTAAAATATAGCAGTTAATAAATATCTGATACTGCGTCTGATTTTGTAAAATTAGGAGTTAAGCAGTAGTAGCCATATATCAGTCTTCATCATGTGGAGTCAGACTCAGTATGTTTGCACGAGAAAGTCTACGATTTGCACAGTATCTAGGTAGTTATAATGTATGGCATAAACTAGCATTTCTCATTGCGAAATTTCACATGCACATGGTGGATATGAAATTCTTCTCTCTCTCTCTCTCTCTCTCTCTCTCTCTCTCTGTGTGTGTGTGTGTGTGTGTGTGTGTGTGTGAAACAGAAAAACAGGTAAATAGACTTTTCATGAGTAACTTATTGTATGACACAAAAATTTAATTTACCATTTTATCGCCATTAATGTATACACTAGATCAAATATATCAAGGTTCAGCTGCTGATTGGCTCTACTAATATGAATATGACGAATGTACTTAGTAGTGAGTGGATTTTTTGAGGGGTGTTATTTCTCTTTTCATTAAAAATTGCTTTAGCCATTTTTATATATCTTAAGGCCATAATTATAAGGAAAAATTAACAATAAATTTACAATATATTCATATTTCTCAAAAAAGATATTATGATACGGACTTTGATCAGATCATACACAGAAAATATTATTAAACTTAATGCACGAAAGTCTCCACAATTGAAATCCATTGACAGTAGTAACAATAGACTTCAATAATAAAAAAAAAATTAAGACCAAAGCACCAGTGATAATGATTAGACTTAACAATCCAACATTTTAGTTTATCTCCTCGGACTTCGTGTCTACGTTCAAGTTCCTTTGTCTCTGACGTCATCGCAAAACCATTATACTTTCGTCACTGATGAATAAAACACAAAGCTTATGAACGAACACACTTTTCCTCCCTCCCTTTTGCCCTTCATCATATTCCTCGCTCGATGAACTAATCTTTCCTTAATTCCTCGACTTTATGGGATAATTGCGCAATAACTCTCCTCCTGGACGTTGGATAACATTAACATTTCGTCCTTTTCCGTGGATTACTTTATTCTGTTTGTTTCTCACCACAGTAGAGTCATTCCGGGAGCGGAGTTTTATTTCAACAGAGTGAACACTTTTCTCTCTTCTTGTGCTAAATATAGCACTGTAAGCCATAGGTGGGGTTGTCAGCTCGTACCAATTGTAAACCGCTGTTCGTGTGTCCCTTTATCTTTCACTGACATTTTTATTCACAAAATAAACTGGATGGTAATGGTTGAATATCAGTGTTATGCTGCACTTACCCTGGAAAGATGGCCCATTAAAATAAAAATACTGGTAATTTTAGAGTCTCTTTGCCAACAAAATAATTATTTCAAGGCTTCATCTTGTGTGCTGAAAGATAGCATTTCTATCAGTCATCTCAGAGCAATAATGATCATACAAATACAAAATGCGTCTGTTTGTTTCTTTGTTTGGTTGTTCTTTACAATAATCGCTGATTTTTTTGCTTGACATTTCGAGAATTGACCCTTGTGTATACAATTACGAAGGGTTTTTAATTATAATTTCAATATGTCCTGTACTGAACATGAGCGTGATTAAGTTACAGTATATTTCAGGTTTGATGAATAATTTCTTTAGCAACTGATATTGTTGTAAAAACTGGAATTTTTTTAGCTTTTACCCTGTGGACATGTGCATTTATACATTTTCATTTTATATCAAGATATTATTTTCCCATTGATTAACATGTTTTTAAATGAGGTTGGAAGCGCATTTAATTTGACAGCTGTTTTTGTTGTTAGTGAGTTTTCATCCTCAAAGCGATGATGAAATAATCACAAGTATTTCCCATGAATCTTCATGTAAAGCTTGTAGAATCAGTTACTATATACACAGTTTGCTGTGAATAACCAAGGAAAGTTTGTATATATCTAATAATGAGAGGCTGATAGTTACAAGTGTAGGGTAAGTCATCGCTCCTTCATGCTGTAACAAGGCTGTATATTTCATTATTTTTACATTTTATTAATCTAGAATTAAAAACGGTAATTTTATTTATCTGATGTTTACAGAGTTTAGAAATTCATTTCGCAGGAAAGCTTGGAAAGGCTCAAATTAGCTTCTGCACAGTATATGATAAAAAGTAATTATTTATAACGTCTTCAGAAATTATGAACTAGAGGTGCCGT
>NC_089781.1:9269681-9277181 GCF_040412425.1 Macrobrachium rosenbergii
CTTATATTTGCTCTTTGAAAAGTGCATTTTTGGAATATAGAATTACTTTCAGTTTCTGAGTAATTTGCAAATGAAAATTGATATATAAGTCGAAAAGGTTAATGCAGATTGTCGCTTTCATTTTTTTTAACGCTTGCCTTCCTTTTGGGAAAATCATGTAAATCAATATTGAAACTACTTAATATGCTTGCATGTGTCCAGTTCTTTTCAAAGCTTTGTTTCATTACGCAAATTAAATGTATTTTGTCGTCCTTTACAGTTATTATTGTCTAATTTAAAATGACAATAATTGAAATATATAGGTATTTCAATCCTTTATCCTAAAATTCAACAGCTGATGAGAAGCAGGAATCTCAACTTCCATAGGTATACATTAAAAATTGGATAGTATTTCATGTTATCGTAAGGACTGAAACTCTACAATCAATTAACCAATTGCCACTTTATTACAGAAATGGGGGAAGTTTCCCTGCCATTCATTAGTCAAAAGAAAACACCATATCTACCTGTATGTGCGTTTCCTTTAAGAAGTGTAATTTTTTTTTAAAGAAACTAAAGAAAAAGCTAGTAAAGCTTGGTTAACAAAACAATCTTTTGTGTTTGTGTTTGTTTCCTATTCATGAAGATCTCATATCCCGCAGACGGTGAAAAATGTTGAGAGAGAGAGAGAGAGAGAGTATATTATTATGAAAAGATTGAGGGCAAGCACTGACTTGAATGACTGCAGATTCAGAGAGGATGCTTGCACGAGATCAGTAATCTTGTAGTTGAACCAAATGTATGATTTTTTTTATTTATATTCGAAGATAATGATATGTAGTTCAAAAGCTCATCATCTCAAGAGAAGATTGACAAAGTGAGAGAGAGAGAGAGAGAGAGAGAGAGAGAGAGAGAGAGAGAGAGAGAGAGAGAGAGAGAGAGAGAGAGAGAGAAAGAAATGAAGGTGGGGTGAAAGAAGGTTGCTTATAAAATTAGATTATTAGTTTTTGAGCAGTCATTTATATATATATATATATATATATATATATATATATATATATATATATATATATATATATATATATATATATATATATATATATATATATATATATATATATATATATGCACACACACACACACACACACTCACGCACGCACACATATACAGTATATATTAATGAACAAAGATTATAAAAGGGGTGCTAAAAGTATCGGTAATGTTCTAAAGGTACTGAGTGTCACGTAGATATTCTAATTAAATCCAATAATGCTTTAACTGAGCCTCATCAAGAACAGTTTACTTCATTACCCTATTGCTACGAAAAGGACATTATTAGTACATATAAGGTTATTTTAAACAGGCTATATTAATGAACCTTATTTATATATATATATATATATATATATATATATATATATATATATATATATATATATATATATATATATATATATATAATATATATATGCGTGTGTGTTTGTATGTATTTATGTATGTATGATATACTCTGTAGCATTACATTTTCAGTTGTAGCAGTCGTTGTAATAATGAGAGAGAGAGAGAGAGAGAGAGAGAGAGAGAGAGAGAGAGAGAGAGAGAGAGAGAGAGAGAGAGAATTATTCGCCAAAAAGAAAGTAAGATTAATGTGTCCTACTAAAAAAAAAAAAAAAACTGATAGCTTGCTTTGTAACTTCAAACCCAGTAACGGTAAAATATATTCATTTGATTTGAGTTTTCAGCGCCAGGAAATAAGTATCCAAATATCATGATTTATATAATGCATGCCCTACTTGGTAATTTATCGCTTTTAATCACTGAAGAGGAAAAACGGATCGTTACAAAAATAGAAAATACATTTTGTATATTAACACTTACCTTATGAATTATTATTATTATTATTATTATTATTATTATTATTATTATTATTATTGTTGTTGTTGTTGTATGAAACAGTGTTAATATGTGTAAGAAGATGCATCTCTTCTTTATACAGCTGATTCCAGGATGTAATTATTTAATTATCGTTTAGTAAACACAGAAGTAAGTCATCTGTGTTCTTAGAAGGTGACTCGGCCATACAAAGGGGTCTTCCATATCTTCTTGGGACATAAAAATGGAAATGTTCCGGGGAAAATGTGAGCAGTCCCATGTTTTAATAGCTTTACTCGTACTGTGCTAAAACTATTGTTCTAGTTTTTTTTTTTTTTTTTTTTTTACAACGTGAATTTTTTTTTTCGTAGCTCAGTAGAATTGATATGTCCTAACCTAACCTAACCTAACCAACCTAACCTAACCTAACCAACCTAACCTAACCTAACCTAACCTAACATTTGATTGGAAAACAACACTGTCATTTAATGGTTTCACGAAATTAGCGGTGGTTTTATTAGACCGGACTCTATATAAATAAAAAGTATTTTTTACCGCTTTGAAAAATTATAAGAGCATTACGATTTGAATAGAATTGGTTTATCAAGGAGAAGTTTCACCCGTCTATAATAGTTTTAAATACATCCAGAGTGTTAAACGCATAGCTACCAAGGAGAAAATTGATGAGAATATTAATGACCATTCATTTATTCAGATAAGATTCTTCCGATGTTATTCTACTTTTGGTTTGGTATTGCAATAAAATCAGTAACACTGTAAATAATTTTGAAAGAAGTATTACAAGTTCAGTAGATAAGAAGCGGCACGTTTGTAAGAGAATCGTCCCGATTCTTTTTACTTACAACATTCCTTACAGCAGTGCCTTATAAGTAAATAAAAAAACAGCTGCCATAAAGTAATTGATGAAGATAGAGCGTAAAGTTTCAATTGAGGAAACACATACTCACATACGCAGAAATGCACAAATACACTCATGCGCGTTTTTGTCTTTGTGTGGTGTTGGCAGAGATCCAACATGCAAGACGGGGAGAGAAAGAGAAAACGCTCGTAAGTCCAATATCCTTGACAATAACCATTAAAGCAATGGCCACCAATCTGTGCAAGGGTGAAAATGCTTATTTTCCTGAGACACCGACAGGATCTGGAGGAGATCAGATTCTCAATAACGTACAACTTCAAGATGGATTTCAAATAGGATGAAAAGGTCAAAGGTCCCATTTGAGATTTGTTTGTCGCTTGGTGTGGTTTTTTTTTTTTTTTTTGCAGTTCATTGAGAGTGACTAGAGTTAAAGTTGTTGTTTACGCATTCTTGAAGCACCCCATGTCTTTGGACTTTTTTTTTCCATTTCATATTAATTAAAAAAAGCACTTTAAGATAAAGTCTTCCTACTATTCGTGAGTAACAGCAATAAAGAGTAAAAACCACGAAAAGACCATTTTTTCGCGTGTGGAAAACCTTTTTCAAAATGCGTTTGTAGCCTTCATGTACATGCATACAAACTGGCGATTATAATTCTGCAAAAAATTTAATTAAAATAGGATTCCATTTGTAGTCTTTACATATACTTTATAATCTTAGCTAATCGTATAAAATACGTAAAATCTAGATTTAGTGCCTACAGTTTCCTAATCTATCTTCGAGTTTGCCTGAAATGAAACAGTAAATAGTACAATAATAGTACTGTGGTCGTCTTGTTTTAAAAGAGAGAATAATGATAACGAATTTTACCTGGAATCCAGTACCAAATATGATAAAAATAAACTGTAAGCTCTATTCATATTGTCATTATGGCAGATTAAAACGATTTACCGAGTTATTTTCAGCTCGAGTAGGTATAATAAGTAGGACACACGCAGATATACTGTAGGTTCACATACCTACACCCACTCACATACAGATATAATTATATATATATATATATATATATATATATATATATATATATATATATATATATATATATATCTGCATATATTTATATGTATATATACACATATATATTATGTGTGTTTTTGTGTGTGTATCTCTCTCTCTCTCTCTCTCTCTCTCGCTCTCTCTCTCTCTCTCTCTCTCTCTCTCTCTATATATATATATATATATATATATATATATATATATATATATATATATATATATATATATATATATATATATATATATATATATATATATATATATATATATATATATATATACATACTGTATATATACATGTGTGTTACTTGATTTATCAGTTCCAAAATTTAGAATGTGTACAGTATGTATAAAGGCAGGTACGCTCATCTGTGTGTAAGTGTTCAGTTACATGTTAGAGTTGGTCTGTATATTAATATAACTTAGTACATTCGTATTTGTAAGCGTAACAAAAACAATTTTATTCATATATTTAAAAATACAATTATTCCAACATAATTCACCATTTCTTAGAATAATAAAAAAAAGATTTTCTGATGAATCCATAAGTAGAAGGAATAATTTCCTACATGTTTATTACTGTACGTACAGAATAATCCTTCCGTTATATTGTCATTCGAGTACTCAGATGTATGGATGTTTGATGATACTGTGTAATTGTGTATTTTAAATATTTACTTGTTACTGAACGCGTTGCTAGAATAATGCTAATAGAATAATAATAATAATAATAATAATAATAATAATAATAATAATAATAATAATTATTATTATTATTATTATTATTATTATTATTATTATTATTATTATTATTATTATTATTATTATTATTATTATTATTATTTTAATAGAATGATACAGATGGAGAACGTATTAATTAGTCTGGACTTTTCTAGAACAGTGCTTCGGATAATATTTTGTAATATTATCACCGTAACCTGATTGTAAGTTTAATGATGTATTTAGGTAATGAGGATCATTAATCCGTGTTGCGTTGTGTCACGTGATTACGTGTAGCCTAACTATGCCGTGTGAAATAACGGTAGTATAAGAGAAGGCCATAAAAAAACCTTATACATTTATTTCTAGCATAATTACGAAGTGCAATTTCTTGGTGTCATAATACTCAAAATGAATAAGGTGAAACGATAAATGAAGGCCTTTACTGTTTGTTTTCGTCCCCATTTAAAGGAAAGCAAAATATTCAGAATTAGTACTCCGGTATGAATTTCCTTAGACTCTGAAAACCCATTACATTATAAAAGTACTTTCACTGTTTTCCTCTTAATCATTCCGTTTGTTCTCGAGGTACCATTCCATCTACAAAGCGTTAAAGTTAATCATAATAATAATAATAATAATAATAATAATAATAATAATAATAATAATAATAATAATAATAATAATAATAATAATAGCAGGAGTCTAAGTGCAAGGGTAAACTATGGTATGAGAACAGGAAAGTGTCAGCGAAAATACAGGATGCATTACTACGCTGAAATGGTAAATGGCCTGAATGGAAATATTTTATGAGTGCTGCTAATTCAAATTTCAAAAGGAGCTGTATTCCACTAAGAATGCTTTCGTAAATGACAAAATATATGAAATATGCATTTTCAGCTAAATATTGGCTGGAGCTAAGAGAAATGCTAATGTATGTATTTATACTCAAGAATACATATTTCCATATTTTGCACCATACGGAAACGTTGCAAAAATAATTAGATTAGTAGTACAACTGCTGCATGGCTTTCATACATTCTTGCTTAAACTGCAGTTGAAGATCAGCCGAGTACGAGAGTGAAACGCTTTGTTGTTTACGTGAATATTTTACATCTCTCTCTCTCTCTCTCTCTCTCTCTCTCTCTCTCTCTCTCTCTCTCTCTCTCTCTCTCTCTCTCTCTCTCTCTCTCTCTCTCTCTACTAAAACCTTGTGTTAGAAATTATAAAGGTAACATATGAAGATGAGATGCAAAACTCTACATGTATTTGGAAAAACACATTGATACACGCAAACTCCTCCAGACAGACATGTATTCATATTTTGCACCTTTTTTTTTCCCATTCTGATGAGGTGGATACAGGCGTTATTAAGGATTATGTAAATAAAAGTGCTGATATTTCTTTCCCAATATAGCTACAACAGATTACTGGCATTCCATTGAGGGCACCAAAATATTTTTTGGACTTTAGTCAAAAGAATTTATATATATATATATATATATATATATATATATATATATATATATATATATATATATATATATATATTAGAAATTTAAATATATATATATCAATTACTATATATATAATATATTTTTATATATATGTTACCAAGGTGATTTTAGGTGATAATAAGTCCCACCGTCCTTGGGGATCGAACCAGCGACGGATTTGGGAATCGGACTTACAGTGACACACCAACCAGTCGGCCGACTGGTTAGTGTGTCATAATCCTGATTCCCGTCCGTCGCTGGTTCGATCCCACGGACGGTGGACTTATTATCACCTAAAAATTCCTCTCAACATATATGAAAATATATTACTTCCGAGGTAGACTGAATTGATATTAAAGGACGTTTGTAGTTTTTTGATTGTATATGAATCACGGTGATGTGATAAATAGTCATATATATATATATATATAATATATATATATATATATATATATATATATATATATATATATATATATATATATATATATATATATATATATATATATATATATATATATATATATATATATATATATATATATATATATGTGTGTGTGTATGTGTGTATGTGTGAAAAGACACATACATAGCTATATAAATGTGCATATAAATAAATATATGTTATATTTGTATATGCACACATACATGCATATGTGTATATCTATATATATATATATATATATATATATATATATATATATATATATATATATATATATATATATAGTGTGTGTGTGTGTGTGTTTGTTTGTGTGTGTGCGTGCGCGCGTGCGTGCTTGTGTGTTTTGAGTAGTGCTTCATTTAAATATTAATATTAAAAAATTTTCCTTATAAAGATTTTTCCTTATAAACTATTTAATGTACTGAAAATCATTGAAGCAGTTCATCTAGTGTCATTCATAAAAAATCCTGATATTTGTTTTTCCCCTAGTTTACTTAAGGCAGAAATAAATAAGTTTATCCATTTTTATATCTTTGTGCCCTCATCCCTGTAAACCTCCATTTCTAATCTTGTTTTGAAATGCTTTACATAGCATTGAATTTCCTGTTTACGCAGAGCAAAATCCTTTTTTTTCTTCTTCTGATAGCAGTTTCTATAAATTACTGAAACGTTTTTACGAACGATAATTTACAGTCTACATAGAACCAATTTAGAGTAAAAATTTCAAGGTCTTTCAAGGCTTCATTTTCCGTAATAAAGCGAATGACCATCATTTCGAGAACTGAATTTATATCTCATCACCAATACTGGAGTGATATACCATTCACGCTTTTTTTATTTTAATAGCAGGTTGACATTAGAGAAGTTAACGAAAAAAATGTTTGTAGATGAGCATTGGTCTTTTCCTTTGCATTTCTGTTTTCTAAATAATGTAAATATATACAAAATTATAGGATAGACTTTATTCACGTGTGTTTTATGCTGAGTCATAAAATGTGCATGTGCAGTTTTCCGTCATACTGATATTATAAAGAAATAATTCACTAAACTG
>NC_089781.1:9279681-9324681 GCF_040412425.1 Macrobrachium rosenbergii
TCATGGCTACTTATAAACCATTCCTTTTAAATTTGATTTAATTTCAATAAACAGCCGTTTTATTTCGTGATTTTATTTGCGCTCATTTGAAATTTTCAAATTTTCATTCCATTGTTTTCTTCGGTGATAAAAATCCCTTTGCTTTAGAATAACAGAGTCGGTAATTAATTTCTTGGATAGGTAGATACGAAAAGTAGGTACTTGATTTCTTGAAGTTGTAATTTCGGATTACCTTCCGATATAATAAAAATAACAGGATTCATTCCTTCACAGCAAAACAGGTTTCCAATTAAGCAAACTTGACTTTATCAGCCTTTTGAGTGAAAGATGAAAATTTTTCCTATTATAATGCTTCTCTCTCTCTCTCTCTCTCTCTCTCTCTCTCTCTCTCTCTCTCTCTCCTCTCTGTCAACCGTTCACTATTTTAAAGATTTAGAGATTCTGTACAGCATCCAATATTTCGGGCTATACCCGGATTTATCACTACAGTTTTGTGTGGACCAAATATTCATATTAACTTATTATAGCTACGCATGATATATTAACCTGTTAAGGAGTTTTAGTGGCTTCTCCTTGCCTCTGACTTTATGTACCATTAAATTTATTAAGCAACTAGAAAATCTTGGCCTTTTAAAGAATATATTCATAGTGTCAGCTTCCTAAAACTAGAAATCAGATGTTAACCACCAAATATTTTTTGGTCCTCGTGAGTTTCATTTATTGTTTTATTAAAAAATCGGAAATGTGAAGGATATATTAAATGAGAAGTGAGGAAAAGACTCTCTCCCAATAAGACTTTTTGCTGTTTTTAAACATAAGATCATAGGTGGTTGCCGTGGGAATCGAGGAAATTATCCAGGACTATATGATTCCACAGGAAAGTATCTATAACTGTGGGAAATATGTGAACGTGGCTACCATCGAACACACATTACGTTCACACAGCTAACGAACTAGCACATTCGCTCTAACAAGAACCGAACACATAAACTCGCTCAAAAAAATTGAAAGCAAAACAAATTCGCTAAAACAGCAGATGGATACGCATATCCATTCACAAAACAATGGCCTCACAAGTTCTCTCTCTCTCTCTCTCTCTCTCTCTCAAAAAAAAAAAAAAAAAACAGAAACAAATTTGCTTGCACATAATAATAACACTAATTCACTTGAACAACGAACGGACACACAAATTGCCCCACCAAACAAACTAGCCTAGTAGTTCACGATCACAACAAACGAAGACATAATTTCCCCTCACAACACAAACGCACACAAGACAAACGATCACAAATTCGCTCACGCAGCAAACGAAAACACGGATTAACACGTACGTTTGACATGAGTAAGATAAACAGGCAACCCTACTTTAAGCCGCGGGCAACTCCGAAGGAATCCTGTATCTCTCACGATTATATCAGAATAAAATAAGTGATGGACGGCGCTTCATTCCCGCCAACCGAGTTCAAGTTCACTTCAGTGGCATTCAGTTGCGAGGAACTATGAGGAGTTGCTAAGGGAACGAGCCGTATAGATAGGGGCCTCAACATTGCGTCCAAGACGCTGTATTCCTGAATTCCAGCCGCATCTGACCACATTGATATGCCTCAGCAGTGGAGCGTGTCTGCAACAGAAATGGCCTCCGGCAATGCCATAATTACTGTTATTGCTCGACGCTTGACTGGACGTTATCACCATTCATGACGGAGATAACAGGTTCTGTTATGGAATTACCTCGCACAACAGCATCACAACTGCCTCTGTCGTGGACGGCAGTGGTGTGCGAAAAATGTTGCTCTTTTAAAATCTAATGGTTTAGAGACAGAGGGAGAGATAACATTTTCTCAGTATGTTTAAATGTTTTAAATGGATGTTCGTTCCCGAATAAAGCCCTCTAATTTTAACCGCATGTCCTTTCCTTTGCACGCATCCTTAAATTCGTATATAACGGTCTTTCACTGACTATCCGCTTTACCGCAGCTATTTCCAGAACTATTGAAAAAAAATTTTGAGGGAGAAAAAGAATGTTATTCAGCTCACTACAAGCATTTACGGGCAACTGAGCAGGCAAAACATACGATGAATCTACAAAGAAACAAGCTACTTCGGTTCCCTCTTGGATATTGGAGGTTCCACAGAGATTAAGAAGCGACAAAACCATATTTGATTCCAGAAACAAACCGTAACAGAAGTTGCTTTCAAAATGCACTAGACATCATTTAATTTCAGACATTGCAGACACTAAATGATGAGGCTCCGTGCTCCTTGTGGTACTAGGCTACGGTGAATGCAATTACCCAAGTCCAGAGTTAATGGAACGCAATTGAAAATGGCTCTAAATTTCAGGAAAGTAATGTACCGTAGCGGAGAAGTATCACTCAGATGAACGAATTTTTGGGTAATTCTGATAATTACAAAGTTTGGTTTCGTACTGGGAATTTTTTATGCGATGTTCATTAGCTGAATAATTTTTTATTTGTTTAGTAAACCAGTAAATGTTTGTAGAGAAAATTTATCAACCTGACTTAATATATTACTCATTTCATGGACCAAAGTAGCAATGAAATAAGAAATATGTGTATGTATGCATATATATATATATATATATATATATATATATATATATATATATATATATATATATATATATATATATATATATATATATATATATATATATATATATATACATACATACATACATACATACATACATACATACATACATACATACATACATACACATACACATATACACATATATATGTGTATATATATACTGTATATTATATATATATATATATATATATATATATATATATATATATATTCCAGGAGTCTGATGACAGTCAACAAAAAGTTGCATATTTATTGAAAGAAACGTTTCGTGTTACTTAAAAATCATCAGTCTGTAAAAAATTGAAAAATACATTAACTCTCTAATTCAAAATAAGAGCTACATTAAAAACATAAAGTTACATTCTTTAAAATTACAAAATATATAAATAAAAAGAAAGCAGATTTTTTCTCTCTCTCTCTTCTTTAAGTCTACCTGATCAGGTAGACTTAGAGAGAGAGAGAAAAAAAAATCTGCTTTTTATTTTTTTATATATTTTGTAATTTTAAAGAATGTAACTGCCGTTTTTAAAGCTTTTATTTGAATTAGAGAGTTAAATTTTTTTTACAGACTGATGATGTGTTTGTAACACGAAACGTTTCTTTCAATAAAAAAACTGTTTTTGACTGTCGTCTTCTTTGACTCCTGCTTGCTGTTGTGTGCTTATGCCTGAACGTGTGTATATATTATATATATATATATATATATATATATATATATATATATATATATATATATATATATATATATATATATATATAGAGTATATACATATATATATATATATATATATATATATATATATATATATATATATATATATATATATATATATATATATATATATGTATCACACATTACCACAGGTGAAAAAAATAGGTCCTTAGGTCCACACCTGTTTCTTATTTTATTGTAAGTTGTGATAAATGAATCACGTACAAAAGTGATAATAATCAAATGTATATGTATATATATAGACATATATATAATATATATATATATATATATATATATATATATATATATATATATATATATATATAGACATATATTGTATATATATTCAGCTCTGTGATTTTCATATTACATGAATTGTATTGCATATCAAAGTTACAATACAAGCATATAAGGTTAGAGCGAAATATTTATCTAATACACCTGATTTTTTCTGCACTGACAATTTCGCTAAATGTCAGTTACTGTGCTTCAATCAGTTTTTTAATGATACATGGGTCTAAAAATGCGCATAAATATAATTTCTGCGGAAAACTCTCATTATATGAGTTATGACACTATCGTACTCCTCTGATTCAGGAACATCAGCTCTAATGTCACAGCATTTTTTGGTTATATATATATATATATATATATATATATATATATATATATATATATATATATATATATATATATATATATAGAGAGAGAGAGAGAGAGAGAGAGAGAGAGAGAGAGAGAGAGAGAGAGAGAGAGAGAGAGAGGTGATGGCATTTATCAGTATTTGTTATGAAGAACTTGGGAAATTTTATGAGGAGTGCACGAAACAGGAAAAGTTTTCCGTAAGAAGAAGAATTTAAGAGTAAACATGGACAAGTTAATTTATGCGGCTAAATCGAAACCAGGAAGATGGAGCTGTGATTGTTTGCATTGAGAATGGAAGATTACAACCGATTCTTTTGATTAAACATTTGTGAATTAATAAACAGTTGAGATAATAGATAAGTCACAGAACAGGTGAAGCTTGGAGTGTTATAAAAGGAAAAGTTGGAATGTCAAATGGAAGAGTTGTGCTAACCCTCCTTAATATGTGAAGCAGTAATTATGTAGGTATAATGAACTTAAGTGATAAGTGATCAGAGATACTCCGGTCATGTGGAGAGAATAAGGAACGAAAGGTTTATAAAGAGTAAATAATACTTAAGAGTTGGAGGAAGGATGAGAGGAAATAGTTGGTCAGATGATAGGAAAGATACTGGAATGGGAGAAAGTTAAGTATATCTTAGTTTAACCAGACCACTGAGCTGGTTAACAGCTCTCCGAAGGACTAGATTTATTTTGCGTGGCTAAGAACCAACTAGTTACCTAGCAACGGGACCTACAGCTTATTGTGGAATCCGAACCACATTATGACGAGAAATGAATTTCTATCACCAGAAATAAATTCCTCTAATTCTTCATTGGCCGCTCGGAGAGTCGAACGCTGGGCCAACAGCGTGCTAGCCGAAAGCTCTACCCACCCTTCCGATGAAGGGAAAGCTATGATAAGCAGAGAACAAGAGAGTGCGTATAAGGTAGAGATGAATTATGCAATCTGTATAGTGGGTTCGATACGACGCTGATGAGTCATTTGCAACATCATTTGAACAGGATAATTGTTCTGCGTTAGGTGTCATCTTCGATCTAACAGCTCAAGTTTTGGTGTGATAGTGACGATTGCCATCTCTCTCTCTCTCTCTCTCTCTCTGTATATATATATATATATATATATATATATATATATATATATATATATATATATATATATATATATATATATATATATATATATATATATATATATATGTGTGTGTGTGTGTGTGTGTGTGTGTGTGTGTGTATGCAATTTACTTTGTTCCAATTTTTATATATATATATATATATATATATATATATATATATATATATATATATATATATATATATATATGCATTTTAACTTGGTCCCGAATTTTTAAGTAGTTGAGATTGTTTCAATATATTTTCTTGGTAGGTCAATACAAAAATTTATGAGCCTAAAAACATATTACGTCTAGTAAAAATAATTAATACTTTCTTTTGTATATCGTTATATTTAAGTCAAATATGCACGAAGAACCAATATTAGAAACTGTTTCCATTGGTACCACTTTTTAAATTATATTTTTCGCCTTAATATAATCCAAAATGTCCATAACATGATTTATTCTGACTGAGGATAGAGAATTGATGAGATCATTTATTATGAAGACACTATTTATAAAATTAATTCCAAATTTTAAAAGGAAGAATAGACAGAATTAAACTTAAAATAATGAGGATTGAAGGAACTGAAAAATGAAAGAATATAAGAAATAAAATAACTAGAAACAACATTTCTATATTACTCAGATATAATAATTTGTTATTAATATTCATCACTTTACCCACTTATTTATCTTAGTTCGGAAAAAAAATCTGTGTTAACAACTAAGAGGAAAAGGAAAAAGATATGCAGATATTAAATAATGAGAAGAATATTCCTTATTAAGCTACAGAATTGTATAAATTTTGTAATAAAAGTTTAATCTCTTTCCGTTTTGCCACTAGTAAACAGATTTTCTGTAATTCTTATAATTGCTATTTGGAACATATGGAGTTAAACAGGAAGAGTTTTGGTCATATCAAGGATTTTATCCCTTTTTCTTATAAAAACATCAAATATAAGATGATTCCAGATGATAAATATACGTATTCTGAGCAACTAAGTTTGGCTTCCTGAATGTGCGTAAATTCATAATATCCTCCAGTTTTATGTCCTTAAACCTGTTTGATGCAAGTATGTATCAAATGTCACGTTTCTCTCTAATGTTCAACCCCCACATTGCTGAGGCCACCAAAGGCCGAGCCTTTATTCCAGAAACTCTGTAGAACAGATCAGGTATTGAATACCGTGATGTGTTTACATTTCCCGTAACTACCGGCCCTGTTTACAGTTTCAGGTAATGAAGGTGAATTCAACGGAATAACTTAAGCCACTTAGTCCTTAATACCAAAGGAAGCGTAGTAAGGAGATTCTCAGAATCGGATTATTTTCTGTGGGGATTCTGTATTAATCGACGTTCAAAACTAAGCTTGTTTACTCCATTATATTTCTAACACGGTTCCGATACTAATGAAGTTGGTATTTTTAAGAAGTCTTCCAAAATAAACTAAGCAAATTATTAGGCTTTAATAATTTTTATTTCTTTATTATTATTATTATTATTATTATTATTATTATTATTATTATTATTATTATTATTATTATTATTATTATTATTAAAGATATAACAGAATGAATGCTAGTTGAGATACAATTTCCTGCCACTGTAAAATATTTTCTTGACAAGGGTTTTGAGTTGTGCTTTGTGCATATGTGTGTGTATGTAACAGTAAGGAAGAGAATCGAACGTAGGAGCGGATATGAGACAAAACAATTTCATAGAAATCGTAATTCAGAAGGAAATTCGTTTTCCTTGTCACTGGCGTCAACATCACAAACGGTAAGATCTCGAAATGTTGCCAGACAGCTGCGTCGTTAGCAGAGAAATATTTGATCATCGCACCGAACCGACTTGGATTGGAAACGCGTCGACCCTCATTACGGTTCGTAGGAAGTTGCATTAGTTTGTTAACATTTTATGTCAGTTTCATTTGGCCTCAGGTAAGAAAAAGGATGTATTGGCATTTTTCATTACATTGTTAAAAGATTTTTCCACCAAACTGGTAACAATACAATGTGAAAATAGTCCAATGCAGAGTTATTGTAGTATACTTTCAGTTTTCTATGCCTGTAACCAAAAAAGGAAATTGTAATGTCAGATATCTTTTAATTATTGAACCAAATAAGAATATTCTAATATGTAATAGTAATTACGTGTAAAAGCAATGTTAGAATTAAAGGTCACTAATCACAAAATGTCAAAATAGATGTTCAGAAATCTCCCATTGCCATCTGGTCCGGCAGATGGTCAAAGCTCTGAAATTCATCTTACGCTAGATGGTAGGGAAGCCTGATGAGGAATTCTGGGCTCGGACCTACCAACGGAGAATAACCCTACTTACGTAGGGCAATGTGTATTCACATAGTTTTTCTGTGTGTTACAGCGATAACCAACACGTAAAGAACTCAATGTTTAGACCTTGGTGTCGCCCACGGGAGTCTTACTTGCTATTGCAGTTATGGCTCCCTGGCATAGGCACTTGCCTTCTCGATCCTCTTTTATATTACCTTTTCTTTCGCTACGTACATTGGTCTTTCCATATTTCTAAGATCATTTAACCTTTCATGATTTCCTTGTACAAGTTAACTTTGATAACAGTAAAATCTAGACATTAAAAAGAGAGAGAGAGAGAGAGAGAGAGAGAGAGAGAGAGAGAGAGAGAGAGAGAGAGAGAGAGAGAGACTTTAATATGACAATGCATATTTTGTAAATATCTAATCGATCTGTAACATTTGTGATAAATGGTTAAGTTTACATCTTTTAGCCTGAAAATGCCATTTTCATAAACAAATAACTATTCTTTATTGACTAAATTATAGAAATGTGAACAGCAAATCAAGCCATAATTTCCCTTTCATTACCTGTATGATTTTACTTCGTTTATTCCATTGACTCCATGGGGAAAGCAATTTCGTTTTACAATTCGATGTGGACTGTCTATCTATCTATTACTCTGATCACGAATGTTGATGTCAGTACATGCACATCAAAATTACATTTGAATGCACCAGTAAGGGAGTAAGTGTGAATGTCAGCTGTCATAATATATTTGTATGTATGTACGTACTGGGGTCTAAGCGATGTCAGGCAGGGCAGCCGATCGAGACCACAGGTCTACCCCAAAGCCAAATCAAAAAGTCCTTCAAAAGAAGGCATCGTGCTTACCCCATACAAAAATGGGAATAAAAGCACGTAAAAAAAAAAAAAAAAAAAAAGTATGTACGTATATCGGTGACCTTAAAGAAAGAATAACACTCCTTCACTCCTACTCTTATACTCTTATACCCACAAGTTCAAACTTTGATATGGTCTTTGCTTGGACGGGTGATCAACTTGAAAGGCGGTACACCGAAGGCGTATCAGTAAAACCGGAAAAGGAGGGCCATCTGGATAACTCTCTAAATTCAAAAGGATTTGACAGAGAAATGTTTTTCACACATACACACACACATATATGTGCGTGTGTGCGGGGGCGGTTGGGTGGGTGGGTAGGTGGGTGCGTTTATGTGTTATTATATCTTTTATATATGGAAAACAACAACATAAAACATTTTATATGCAAGATCGGTGCAAAAAAATTACAATTAATTAAAATTAAGAAGTTAACTGCTCACGACAGCCAAAAAAGAGGAATATAATGTTCTAGAAATTGTCATTCCAAGGAAACTGACATCGCCCTCTTTATGTTAGCGAAAGGGAAACGTACAGATATTTAAGCTGACTTTTATTCTCACACAGAACTGTGGTTGATAATTAGGGAGAGGAATGTCAACCTTTCAAAAGAAGAATGGATTTGACCTGTTAAAGTATAGTTATTTGTGGATTGCTATAATGAATTTTTTGTAACCATAAAGTACAGTAGCCATTTGCTTTGATACAGTTTTCCTTTTAAAGGTTTCATATATTCTTTGTTAACCAAAGGATGTATGACAAATTGTTAATTCCTGGTGGTTATAATAAACATGCAGTATTTTTCCTCCACAAAGTAGGTTGTGCGTTTAGTTTCATCACTTTCCACATCAGTGAATTTAATACCAAAGTAAATAAGAAGAAATGTTCAGACAATTCAATGAAGATAAATCAACAAATCGCTGAGCTTGAAATCAAAGCGCCAAAAGCTGTAAAAGTAAAAAGAATGGAAACCCAAAAATTCGAACGAAATAAAAGCCGAAACAGCCAGACAACCCAAACATTGGACGTCTAACAAATTCCCGGACTCTGAAAACTTTGTAATATCTAACATGACTTAATCACTCTCCTGCCGGCAACGCTGACTGGCTTATTTATTAAAAAAATCTAAATCTTGTTCATCTTAAATGTTTTAGAGTTCCAGTATGTATATTCGCCTATAATTATTTGAAAGAATTATAAGAACGACCTCCTGACCTGAAATTATCATTATATTCCAAAAGGTACATTATCGCCACACCTCCTCATAAAATCATAGGGAAATAAAGTAGCAGTAAAGTCGACGTACGATCAGCGGTATTAATTTTTTTTTTTTTATGAAAGTTTAATAGGTGACTGGGATAATATAAACTATATTCGGGCTAGTAATAAGTGAAAGCAACATCTCGAAAATCAAACTATAAGGAGCGGTTACTACTTTTTTGCGTTCAGAGTTATAAAATGAAGAAATAAAATAGGAAAAATAAACTGCACGCACTCCTATTACGTGTGGGAAACCTAACTCTTTTCCGTAGTATTTCAACGTCACTGACTTCATGAACCTAGATTTTTTTTTTTTTTTTTTTTTTTTTTTTTTAAGTCCAATATACTTGGACCAAAAACTCGTCCTTTGGGAAAATGCTCAACCCGAGTCCTTCCTCTCTCTTCAAGTTTCCTCTCTCGCCTCTCGTCTCCCCACCTCAGCATTTGCTCGACTTCCTCTTTGGTCAGAATTGTTTTGCTGTTTCTGCTTTCAGATCTTGCTTGAAGGAGTTTGCTTTCCTCCACTTCAGTTTTTACATCTTTTATCTCTTTCTGTACTTAAGTCTCTCAACTCTTATAGGCGCGTAATCCGTTTCGATTGTCCTTTAATTTACGATATTTCGGGATCGTTAACTTATTTTTCATTTCATTTACCCTTCGTAGAAAATTGATAGTAGTAATCATCGGGATTTTGATTCTGCAATTAAATGTTGAAAATGTCCCTAACCCTTATTTTATCTCTTCTGTGGAATGACTCCTCATAAGGCCAAGGGATTTCTTGCCATCTGTATAGCTATCTACAATACATATATAGATTCATCATACATACATACATACTTACATATATATTATTATATACATTATATTATATATATATATACATACACACATACATATATATATATATATATATATATATATATATATATATATATATATATATATATATATAGGCGTGGACACTTTTACGATATTTTTGCAGCGAGCATTCACGATCTTGTATCTACAATTTAATGATAATTAGTGGAAATAAATCCGTAACGACAGCATTACATTACGAGAATGAAAAGGTTATATGAATATATATATATATATATATATATATATATATATATTTATATATATATATATATATTATGTATATATATATATATATATATATATATATATATATATATATATATATATATATATATATATATATATATATACGTGTGTGTGTGTATGTATATATGTGTGTGTGCGTATAAATATGTAATGTTCATGTCTGTTAATTGGCATATATTTTCTGTATCTTTTTTTGTAAAATTCCATAACAAGCCCAATAACGAATAGTGCAAGGACATGGGTGCCCGTTTAGAAATAAAACCAAACAAATAAAAAACATATACAATTGGTCTAGTTGAAGGTCATTTATTGTTACTCTTCAATTTTAGAGGGGAAAAACTCGTTCCAATTAGATTTTATTTAGCAAAACTCTTCAATTACCATTCCCTGAGGGGTCTATCCAGCTGAGGTAACCATGAAGCGGTACCTATTCAGTAACGATAAACAAAGAATATATTGTAGTGATATAGTATGACGAAAACTCGTGCAGTGTTATTTCTATTCAACACTGTGTATAAAAGAGAGATTTTTGAACCAAAATTATCACATAGTTAAGGCCACTCGCAAACTATTCAGTCCAAAGCAATAATAGGATGTGTTTCAAACGAAAATATTGAAATACAGTATTTCATTGTGATAATTTATCAGTTTATAAAGATAGTGAAAATCATTTCGGGTTATACCCTTTAAACTGCATATCATTACCCAGTATCTAAAAGAAAGGTGAACTGAAGGATATCCTTTTCGTTTTTTTTTTTAAATTTATATATATATATATATATATATATATATATATATATATATAAATATATATATATATATAGAAATCATCAACACACAATCACGTGTGGAACAGAAATAAATTTCTGACTCATGTCGGGATCGAACCCAGGTCTCTCAGGTGGAAAGCAAGGGCGTTGTCCACTGAGCCATACAAGTCTAAAAGAAGTTGGAACCTGAGAGCAACTGCACCCAAGGAATTACCTGGGCAAGCTAACTGCTTGCATACCAGCGAGTTTTCCCCAACTTCCTGACTCAGCAATGACCCAATAGACAACATTTCATTGAATTATCCCTTCTGGAGTGAATAAGATAGAAATCATCAACACAATCACGTGTGGAACAGAAATAAATTTCTGACTCATGTTGGGATCGAACCCAGGTCTCTCAGGTGGAAAGCAAGGGCGTTGTCCACTGAGCCATACAAGTCTAAAAGAAGTTGGAACCTGAGAGCAACTGCACCCAAGGAATTACCTGGGCAAGCTAACTGCTTGCATACCAGCGAGTTTTTCCCAACTTCCTGACTCAGCAATGACCCAATAGACAACATTTCATTCGGAATTATCCTTCTGGAGTGAATAAGATAGAAATCATCAACACACAATCACGTGTGGAACAGAAATAAATTTCTGACCTCATGTCGGGATCGAACCAGGTCTCTCAGGTGGAAAGCAAGGGCGTTGTCCGAGTGACATAAGTCTAAAAAAAGTTGGAACCTGAGAGCAACTGCACCCAAAGGATTAGCCTGGCAGTTAACTTTGCTTGCATACCCAGTGAGTTTTCGAGTTTCCGACTCCAGCAATGACTCAATAGACAACATTTCATTCGAATTATCCCTTCTGAGTGAATACAGAGAAATCATCAAACACAATCACGTGTGGAACAGAAATAATTTCTGACTCATGGGGTTCGATCCCGACATGAGTCAGAAATTTATTTCGTTCCACACGTGATTGTGTGTTGATGATTTCATCTTATTCACTCAGAAGGGATAATTCGAATGAAATGTTGTCTATTGGGTCATTGCTGAGTCGGGAAGTTGGGGAAAACTGCTGGTATGCAAGCAGTTAGCTTGCCCAGGTAATTCCTTTGGGCAGTTGCTCTCAGGTTCCAACTTCTTTAGACTTTCCTCTCCCCAAAATAGTTTTTCTTGCTTTGATATGTGCCCACTCCCACCAATACATATCAAAGCAAGGAAAACCATTTTGGGAGAGGGAAAGGATTGAAAAGGAACATTTGGTAGGAAAGAAAATAATTACAGTTCCGGACAACAACTCTATTGCACCCATCAACAGGAAGCTAAATAATTTCAAATTGATAGGCAGCTACAAAAACACCATTAGGAATAAAATAGTTAGAAACAAAAAGTCGGTAGAGGGGGAAGAGATTAGAGGGGTTTTATATGGCGTGTCTAGACTGTGAAGAAGGGTACTATGGCGAAACTGGCAAATCATGTAAAGAGCGAAGCAAACAACATCTGCAGAACATAAGGCATTATAATCAGACGTCGGCAGTTGCCAAACACTGTTGGGAAAATGATCACAGAATAGACTGGGAAAATATGAGTTTTCTGTACAGGAACACCAACAAAACATCTAGACTGGTTGTAGAGAACGCCTTCATAACTTGCGCCAACAACACGATGGCAGGAACACTGAAACGGCTTTGAAGACAGCATATCAAGAAAATCGTATACTCCACAGTAGCAAGGAAACGAAGAAAAACGCAACAGAACGCACGGAAAACGGACATCTGGAACCAGGATCAGAGAAAGACCAAGGTCAAGAGAGGGTGGAGGTCACACAGGAAGAGCTAGGCGATTATAGGATTAAAAGTACCCAGCACACAGATATAAATACAGCCGGACTATGCGTTTGCTCATTGTACGGATACTTGATAATGTGGACTGTTTGTCCAAGAAAGCTTGTAACTTTTTGAATAAAACTCCATTAGATACCATCCAGTTTGAATGAGGTCCTTTTAGTAATTCTACTAATGCACAGAACAATTGTGTATGTGATAAAGTTAATATATATATAGTGTATATAATTCTAATAGCCACAATGCCCTCTTCTCGAATTCTTCGCGCTTTTTTGGATGTGTTTGTAACTACGAAGCCGTAACACCCAAACGCAAGAAATTGAAGAGACTGTGATTGCCGGTCGCGGGAGACGAACCCGACCAGGTCAGGTCGGCAACGTGACCTCCTTGTGGTTAACGTGACGCGGGTTCGTCTCCGCGACCGGCAATCTCAGTCTCTTCAATTTTCTTGCGTTTGGATGTTACGGCTTGTAGTTACAAGCACATCCATAAAAGCGCGAAGAATTCGAGAAGTTAAGAGGGCATTGTGGCTATTAGAATTACATATGTGTCTGGTAAAAGTGACCAGTAGATTCTGCATATAGTGTATATGTATGTGTGTGTATGCTTGCGTGTATGCATACTGCCATAAACTATGTGTAGTAGTATAAAGTCAAGTGTAATGTAGAAAATGATTTCCAATATTATTGAATAAAATTACCATTACCTTAGGCGGAGATTCGTTTAATCTGAGATCCGGGAACTGGGATTAATTTGTAATGGAGAATTAAGATATCGACTTTAAAAGGATAATAACAGTTGCAGTAGTTACTTTGTTGATATCAACAGTGTTTGGGAGGGAAGGCATTCCTAAACCTTGTATTATCTATAAATCTTATAAAATTGTTTGAAATAAAATCTTATGAATTTTTTTGCATATCTTATCTACTAAAATCAGAGGCCTTCGCTGGCCTGAAGTACCGAAGTATCGATATCATATTTTGAAAAAATAATAAAATGTACCTAACAAAAAGAAATTCTACAATTTGTGCATAAATTGGTATTAAGAATCTTTGAAAATTTTTTCAAATGTTTACTGCTCTCTCTCTCTCTCTCTCTCTCTCTCTCTCTCTCTCTCTCTCTCTCTCTCACACACACACACATAATAATTGAAATAAAAGTATCATAATATTTAATAAGGGATTTCTTCACAAATGCAGAATAGCGATTTAGACATTTTTAAACAAAATTACTGAAGCTCATGACATATACCCTGCACTCAATTCATTCCCGTAATCAGTTTTGTTTTGTGATGGATTTTATTGTTATATCAAGTATAATATGGATCAGCTCCATGACCGCTCTTTACTTGAGCTAATCTAGGATAAATTTCATCAGAGAATTTAATGATGTCTGCAATTTATAATTTACAGTATGTAAAACTAGATAGAAGCAAAACATTGAAAAAATATTTTGTATAATTGACATTCGTACCCCTCAGTTTTAGTAGACATTTGATGCATATCAATATTGGAGGAAATATTTTATCCGAACGCGATATCGGGAATCCTTGAAATGAAAAAAAAAAAAAAACCCTGTGACAGGTAAATAACAGTTATTGGTGACACTATAGCAACTCTGTTCATTCAGTTTTCATGTCCCTGTTTGACAACCAGGTTGTAAACTTTTAGGCAGGAAGGAAACGGGTTTCAATGCACAGAAATATGTCACAAAAGATGTGCAAAACATGGTGGTCTTTGAAAAATCATTTTGATGCGTCTTACTATTTATTTTAATTTGCAATCTGATATTCAGATATCAGAAACTTTTCACTATACACCGGCGTTTTGATTTGCAGATCTTACCTGTATCCTACGGGCAAAAACTTTACCACATAACAACTAAAATATTTTTGTAATATCCCCAGCGAGATTAATGATTTTATTCAAAGCCATGTACTTCGCTTCAAAGAAACTATGCGATTATTTCTAAAATATAGCATAATGTGAATAGTAAGTTTGAAGCCATTCTATGAATATTTAAATATAACTGGAATTTCACTAGAACCTTATAAGCAACGTACCGGAAATTAGCTTTATCTAAATTTCAACGGGCATCTTATCAGTATCTTCTTGTAACTGGAAATAAGGTAGCATCTTGGTCTCGTTTGAATTTCACTGGTATGTAATTAAGAAATTTCAATAGTGTCATATTCTTTCTGAGGTCTCGCTTGTAGCGTTTCCGTTGATGCTAACAAAGACACATGTATCATATAAGTGCACATAAATTACCAGAGAATATTACTGTAATTTCTTTCCTCTTTGGCATTTTCAATCCAGGTCCAGTTTTAAACGAATCTCGTTTGTTAATCGAATTCCATTAGCACTAAGTAGCTGTTCTCACTAGAAAATAGACTAGGGAGTTATTCTACCGAGTTTACTGAACTCTCTCCTTTCTCCTTTCCAAGATAAAGGAGAGAGTTCAGTAAACTCGGTATTCTACCGAGTTTACTGAACTCTCTCCTTTATCTTAGAATTTCTTGTGCCTGTTTTTTTTTTTTTACCACCTTACGATTATCAGATCTGAAGAAATAGATCAGTACTAACTCAAACATTTTGAAAAAATAATAAAAAAATAATAATAACAGATACAGATATTTAAATCTGTCAGGTAGCAAATCTGCAGAAGAGATGATGCCTTTCACCTTTGGCTTGATAAATATTAAAGAAATTGACAGCAAGTTGACCTGTAGAGACTTAATATTCTAATGGTCATATATATTGAAGACAAGACCTGAGTAAAATTCTCACAAGGAACATGAATTACTAGTGCAGCAGCATATGATTTAACAAATACTAATTCAATTAATCCATTCTTCCCATAAACCTAGTTACATATCAGTTATTTATCCCTTCAATATGTAAAGATACCTTTGTCTTTCCTGCTCATGTTTTTTATGCTTATGAAGCATATGGTTGGTAAAGGAAGGACAGTATAGGGAAGCTCTCTCTTCTCTCTCTCTCTCTCTCTCTCTCTCTCTCTCTCTCTCTCTCTCTCTCTCTCTCTCTCTCTCTCTCAGAAATGGTAATGAAACACGAAAACCCTCAAACATTAATTAGTCTTTCATTTTAGCAAAGAACCTCAAAGCATGTTGATACCTTCCGTTGCTTTAAGAGGAGTTTTATTTTCACCGACATTGCTTCTATACCTTGGCTATTTTGGGTGTTCCCTTTTTCTCATTTCTGATTTTTCCCCTTTTCACACTCCATCCATTTTATGCTCCCCTTCATCGACAATGGCGGGTAACAGAAAACGAGAGAAGAAACTATTTGTATCAACCAATTGTTAGCTGTAATTGAAGTCCACGGAGTCCCCACCTCCCACTTTTTCGACGGTTGTACGTTCTGTAACTTTATCTAGTTTTTCACTTACATATTTGGTAAATGATTTCTTTTGATTTTTGAAATATTCATCTCTATGATCATTATCTAGTGTCCTTCTGAAGATTGAAGGTACAGAGCATACACGGGAGTTGGTATATACATTATAATGGCAAAATATGTGAAGTCGTAGAATATTTTGTATTTTTTGCAGTGTCGTTGCTTCTTGCATTTTTTTTTCTTATTTATTAATAAACTGTGTGTATTTCGGAAGTTCGGTTCTCACATTTTCAGCATTTTCTTTTACTTCTCAACTGGCTCACAATCTAACCGACTCAACACTAAAGATGTGTTTGGTTCTCTCTCTCTCTCTCTCTCTCTCTCTCTCTCTCTCTCTCTCTCTCTCTCTGTTAATCTCTTCCTCATCCTCGCCTCCAACGCCGCTTGATAAATCGGTCTTAGGAGGATTTATTGGCTACATGCAATGAAGGATAGCCAGTTCCTTGTGCACGTAGTTACTGCTCGTAGCTTATGAAGACCAGTCTAATAATTTACTATAGTTATGTAACATTTCTTAAAGGACAGAGAGCGTTGTACTATTTTTATTTATTACCATTATTATTATTGAATATGATCATGCACTCTTTGTAACTAGCGTGAAATCCGTAAACTGTTACAGGAAAGTTCTAGAAAGCACTACCCGTATATTAAGAAAATGGAAAAGATCAGAGAATGGGAAGGAAGCATGAAATAAGAAAATAAATAAGTAAATAAATACGATACACGCACAAACGGTCAAGCATTTTGCCTTTGTGGAACTAGGCGACGAATTAAGTACCTTTTATTGTATCTCATCTAGATAGAGAATTGAATAGAGTTAGCAGCCTATATCCAAAAAGACTTGTCGAGAACAGACATATATATATATATATATATATATATATATATATATATATATATATATATATATATATATATATATATGTGTGTGTGTGTGTGTGTGTGTGTGCGCTTGTTTGTGTGTGATTACATGTGTTATATATCATTCGTAGGTTAATTAAACCGTACAGATACAAATAAAGGAAGGTAAAACATTAGTTACGGGTATTGTGGGCAGAGTATCTTGTTCCAGAGAATGAGTTGTGCTCGGGAACAATTAATCATTCAGATCTCAAAATTAAGGGTGGCTGTGATTCACAATACGCCCTAAGAATATTTTACAACCCCCCCAAAAAAAAATATATATATATATTTCGATTGTATCAGATAATTGAAATGCAATGGTAATAAAAGGATATTCGATAGTTTGTCGTGGCATTCTTCTATAAATGTATATGTAGAAATTAACTTTAATTGACCAACGAATGAACATTGAAGAGAAATTAAGATTCAAATCGTCCTTGATAAGAAATGTAAAGAAAAAATAGAAACTACCTCGTTCTTAGTTTTCTTTAAAAGAAAACAACTGAGATGGTTATTTGTCTGTCCGTCCAGCACTTTTTCTGTCCGCCCTCAGATCATAAAAACTACTGAGGCTATGTGGCTGGAAATTGGTATGTTGATCATCCACCCTCCAATCATCAAACATACCAAATTGCAACCGTCTAGCCTCAGTAGTTTTTATTTTATTTAAGGTTAAAGTTAGCCATGATCGTGCGACTGACACTGCTATTGGTGGCAATAACACAGGCGGGCCGTGGCTGAAAGTTTCATGGGCGGTGGCTGAGAGTTTCATACACATTAAACGCTATACAGAAAACTCGATTGCGCCGAAGAAACTTCGGCGCATTTTTTTCTTGTATTTGCTTGCCTGCTTTTCTGCTCCAGAAAGTATTGTAAATACACTTTATGAACGACATGAAAAATAAAAATCAAACTTAAAATTCTTTCGTTAATCTGGTAGTCTTTCTATAGTGAGAAAAGCCATATGTCAGACATGAGGCAATTTTTCTTCTTATTATTTTTATTTATGATGCTATTAGCGTATATTTAAATGAACAAGTCTGCAAACCAAAAACTTGCACAGCTAACCTCTACACTTATAACGATACCGTAAGGATTGCAGCTGTAAATAAATAATATAAAGTTTATCAGTGAAGAAGACTATAGAAAGTGCAATAAAATATGATAAATAAAAGTAATATGCAATTTCTTCTTACTACATTTGGAACACTAAATTAATGGTTCACTGGAATATTTCAAGTATCATATAATATATATATATAATTATATATATATACATATATATATATATATATATATATATATATATATATATATATATATATATATATATATATATATATATATATATGTGTGTGTATGTGTGTGTGTTTGTTTGTGAGTGTGTGTTTATATATATATATATATATATATATATATATATATATATATATATATATATATATATATATATATATATATATATATATATATATATATATATATATATATATATATGACAACAATCCCATCCATAATCAGGAATTATCGAAAGTTGCTGTCTTTGAAGTTGTGGCTTAAACCACTTCATGTGACACTCAAAATAATGCAAATATTATGTTTACTGCAAAGTAAACTTCAATTACTATGTTATTTGACAATTGTTGTGAGGAAAACCCCCGGAACTGTCCTGGAAATCACTGAAATACGGAATACCATATTCCTATCTCTTTTTCTTCATTCATCCTTTGTGAGTTTGTATTTATTCTCGGGAATGGTCATTCCTCCTTTTATTTGTCGCAGACCTTTATGCCTTAGATTATTTCGTCCTTCATCCTTATTCAAGTCTAGAGTTGAATAGAACTGGTATACTCTCTTAGATAAGTGAGCTAGATATTCTTTTGAATATGGAAACCTTTTTATAGACAAATGTTTGTTGCTCCCCATAAAAGAAAATTCCGATATCGCTCCTCCAATGCAGAACGTCTGAACCGTACAAAGATGTTTTGTGTCTTTCAGAGGTTCATGTGTTTAAATAAACTGTGTGGGAAGCGTTATTTTGCGTTCACAAAAGTGCAACCGTTCACTCTCCTTTCACCTGCAGTTTTGAAATCTTTACAGAGAGAAACCCTTGCGGGAAATTCTAACGTATTAGCGTCGATAGTTCTTCGTGATTCCATTTATGCGGTGAGAAACATAAAAAGACGAAAAGTGCTAAAATGGAAAGGAAATTTAGTATAAAAAATAAAATATCAAAATATAAGAATAACGGACGACGAAATGATAAATAAAACTAGCCAAAGTGATAAAAATGGAAAACAATAAAACTATGCAAACGTATTTTAGAGACTTGTGAAACCTGATCTAGTGACATCACAATAGCTTTCCTTTATTTTTCGTTTTACCAGTCAAATGGTGGTGTTCGGTTGTAACCCAAAGTTTTTTTTTTTCGTAGTAGGAATAAAATAAACGAAATTTATATAACATCAAACATTTCTTTTCCTTAGTTTTTGTCTTATCCAGTTGAAAAAAAAAACAATGGTATTTTTTTAACATTATCTGCATTCATTCATAAATAATTTCAGCCTCTTATTTATACGAAAGGCTTTGTTATGCTCCATAAAAAAAGGTTAATACAGAACCTCTTGTATAAACAAATTTTTAAACCTTAACAGTACAATTTTGATAAGCAAAGCACCCAGCCAAGGTCATCACTAAAACCTCATAAAACGGCAATGCTGAATTCGAGTTGTTTAACCAATTATTTTCAAGACTGCGGTTTTTACTCTGAAAACGGATCATGAAAAGTTTAATCCAGTCACTTTTCATATCCATCGTTTTGTCACTTCCTTCAGTTAATTAAAAAACCCAATGGATTATTTCTCCCTTCTTCTTAATAGAATTTAATGAGTAGTAAATATTTCAAGTCATTTAAACACCGAAAACGCTCTAAAAAAAATTTCATTTTCAATGAAGGGGAAAGAAAAACAAAATGGCCTACTAATAACAAGAGAATAAAGGTGATGAAATTATTTTATGGTTTATTCATACAATCTGAGTAATAATTTTTCTAAATATGTCCATGCAAGATGTCTTCCGTCATATTATATCATGTTTATAAAAGTCCTGAGTACGATTTTTTTTTTTGTCAGCAGCTGTCTCTTCAGATTAAATTTTTTTTCCAACACCATCAGTGCTACTAATTTTTATAAAGCCCAGGAATACCTCTTAGAAGTGAGACATATATTCATCCTGTTACTTTGATCCTGCAGCCTCTTGATAATTCCCCTTGAGGATCAAAAGAGGGAGACGGCACCTCCTTCCTTACAGGAGCGAGTTATGGAATTTTAGGAACTCACGGATATCAAAGGGAATCTTCTCTGAGTCTTTTTCTCATAACCTCCAGCAAGCTTTCATTTTTTCTTGATAATTTTTTAAAATGCCACATTTTGGCAATGAGTTTTGTGTTTCGTATCTTTTAATTAAAGTGAGTTACAACCTTTTGATAGGCGAACTTCCACGGTAATTTTTGTGTTTGAGTTCTGTGGCTGCGTGTACATTCAAGCATAATTTTTGCATTTTTTTTTTTAGTTTTTAAAATATTTATTTATTTGGTTGTACATCTTTGTTAATGGTTGTCAGTTAGTTTTATTCGGTCACATTATTGCTTCCTTTGCTCTGATCTTTACTTGTTTCTAATAGGAGTATTCTATGGGAAAAGAATTATTACATGAAAGAGTTGTCGATTTGGGATATGGAAAGTACGGAATTAACTCTATTTTATTTTCTTAATTCCTTTATATTACTTTTCTAGAGCGACGGGTTTCTACCGTTAGCTGCAGGTATAACCTTATGAAGTACTTTAGTGGATCATCATTGAGAACAGAGCCAATGGCTATCCACAACGAAAACTCCAGTTACAGCTTTCGAAGAATTCCTCTCGAACTCTGTGGATTTCGTTAAAAAAAGTATCTCTCTCTCTCTCTCTCTCTCTCTCTCTCTCTCTCTCTCTCTCTCTCTCTCTCTCTCTCTCTCTCTCTCTCTCCGAGGCTTCAAAGAGAGTTCGCGTCCCCCAATTTTCATTCCGCTTAGTTTTCGTGCAGCATATATAGCCATTGAAGCTGAGGTGTTCTGAGGTACTTTTATTGCTGAATAAGTATTCTGGTCGATTCCTAGTTAGGATCATTCCCTTTTTTTTATTGAACGATATTTTTCTAAGTATTGGATTAATATTTTATAGGGCAAAAACAAGTCTAGGCCATTCAGTGTGTCTAGTCGTGTTTCTGTTTAAAATTATCTTTTGAGCAGGACCCACCCAACTTGATTCTGAGGTGTTCAAATCATTCCGAGTTACAGCTCAAAGATTTACATCTCTGGATATGAAAAAAAGTAAAAAAAAAAAAAAGGAGAATACATAAAATAAAGTTACTAAGCACTCAAAGCACAGAATCTATTTGATGACATTTTAACGAAATGTAGTATTAAGTAAAGTTCTAAAGTTACAATACGTTCATTTATTTATTAAGAAAACAGTCTGTAAAACCACTTAAAAGTCAAGAATATCCGAATGCCAGTTTTCTCTGTTTAGTAACGAGATATTCATAAAACAAACACTATATAAATTTTTTAATGCAGAAACGATTTCCTTGCCAAAACAAAAAAAAAAAAAAAAATCGGGTTTCAGTTTCTGAAAACGGTGGAGAAGCGATTTTGAGTAATTGAAGAGTTTTTCATACATGAGCTTTGGAATTTTTTTTCAAAAAATGCTTTCTCCATTACTCAGAAATATAGGTGACTTCACAATGAACGTACATAATATCTCTCTCTCTCTCTCTCTCTCTCTCTCTCTCTCTCTCTCTCTCTCTCTCTCTCTCTCTCTCTCTCTTTAATTCAAAGTTTAATATTTCTGTTTAAAGTAAAATAAAAAATGGGTGAGTGTAACCCAACCAACTCTCTCTCTCTCTCTCTCTCTCTCTCTCTCTCTCTCTCTCTCTATATCTCTCTCTCTATATATATATATATATATATATATATATATATATATATATATATATATATAGATATATACAGATATATATAAAATAACAATAATAAAATCCTGAGTGGATCTTGTTTGTCCTCCCCTGGGTGACAGTAGAGCAGACGTGACATAGCCACCAAGCCCCTGCAAACCGGTTTGTCCGCCCCGGTAGGGGATCGGGAGGGTAGGGGAGACCGCAGTACCCTTCCAGCGCGCGCTCGTATATATATAAATATATATATACATACATACACACATGTATATATGTATATATATACACACACACATACACACGCACTAGTTTATAGGGAGAACAAGGAAGAACCATATTAACGGCTCATATAATTTCCTTGATTCTGTTTTTCATTACTTTTGTATGACAACAGGTTTCTATAGAAAGCTGCAAGTTTCGTGTGCTGCACAACTGCAATGGATCTTCATTTCAGAAATTTGAATTTCATTTAAAAGTGCATCTCTGTCCTGTTGGGGAGAGTATTTTATTTCATCTGCCACGGTGGAACAGCAGGGGCTTCAAAGAGAATTATCGTTTCCTATTTTTTTTCTCCTCTTTACTTCACTAAAACATGGACATTGAAATTGTAATGTTCAACACTACTTTTATTACTCAATAAGTATTTTTGTCTATTACGATTCCTTTTTATAATACAAAGGAAATTTTTTTTACTGCGTATTGAGATAATATTCAGTGAGATTAAAAAAGGCTAGGGCATTAGATATATTTAATGTATATTTTGTTTTAATTAATCTTAAGAGGGGGACCCCACTAAATTTGAATTCAGTGCTAAAGTCTTTCACAGCTCCATTAAGAACATACAGTATGATGTGATATCTTGAACACTCGTTCATCACTAATCGTTTTCCTTCAAGAAATAAGTAAAAGTAAAATTTTTAAAAATGGAGTACTATATAGAGTAAAAGTCTTGAGCATTCAAAACACTAAATCTACTTCACACTATTTTGTAACAAAATATAACATTAAGTTCTGCTTTAAAGCCTTAATATTTTATTTCTTATTGACAAAACGATCAGTACTAACCATACAAAAGTCAACAACACCCAGTGCTAGTTTTTCAAATTTAGTAACAAGATATTTATGAAATACGGCTTAAGTGCGTTTTGTAAAGGAAAAATAATTTTCTTGCCATTGAAAACCACGTTCTAATTTTGCAAAACGGCGGAGAAGCGATTTAAAGTAAATGAAGGCAATTTCTCATACATGCGCTTAGTAGTTTGTCCAGAAAATGCTTTCTCCCCTACTCAGAAATGTATGTGAACATATACATTCTCTCTCTCTCTCTCTCTCTCTCTCTCTCTCTCTCTCTCTCTCTCTCTCCATATATATATAAATATATATATATATATATATATATATATATATATATATATATATATATATATATATATATATATATATATATATATATATATATATATATATATAGAGAGAGAGAGAGAGAGAGAGAGAGAGAGAGAGAGAGAGAGAGAGAGAAAAGAAGCCAAATAAATGTTCATTTAATCTTCTTGATTCTTTTTATAACTTACGTTGTGCGACGGGTTTCTATCGCCACTTGCGATTATTACGTTTGGCAAAACAATAATTGAAATCAGAAATCCTGTGGCCATCAGCAACGAAAACTCCACTTACAGCTTTCAAAGAATTCCGTTAAAAAACGTATCTCTGTCCTGTCAGGGGTAAGTTTTTATTTCCTCCGCCATGGCGGAACGGCAGTGGCTGCCAAGGGAGTTCTCGTTCTCCAGTTTTTTTCCTCTTTGCTTTCCTGAAACATTACCCTTGAAGTTGAGTGCGCTGCACTACCGCCAGTGCCGAATAAGTATTTTGGTCGATTACTAGTAGTTTTTGTTTTTTACAGTTTTTTTTTTTTTATGCGCCTTCACTTACAAATAATCTTTTGAGAAGGATCAACTAAATTTGATTCTAATGTGAAAACAAATAATCTTTTGAGAATGGCCCACTGAATTTGATTCTAATGTGAAAAGTCATTCACAGTTACAGCTATAGTTATAAGATAAAACTTTTTATTTTCAGCACTTGGTTTCCTTTAATCCTTTTCCAAAGGAGGATTAAGGAAAGTAAAAGAAAAGTGATTATATAAACGGTGAAAGCACAATATCTTAAATCGTTTATGGCAAAATGTAATATTCACTTCAGTTCTAAAGTTGTAATATTTTCATTTTTATAAAGTATCGTCAGTACAAAACGTAAAAGTACAACAATGTCCAAATATTAATTTTCTCGATTTAGTAATAACTTATGCGCATTTTGCAACGGAAAAATCTTACCTTTGAAAACCGGATTCCATTTTTGTAAAACGAAGGAGATGCGATTTAAAGGAAACGATTTTCTCATGCATGCACTTAATTTTTTTTTTTTTGAAAATTATTTTTTCCTTACTCACAAATGTATGTGACTTAGCGACTTAGCACTAATCTTATGCACATTACTCTCTCTCTCTCTCTCTCTCTCTCTCTCTCTCTCTCTCTCTCTCTCTCTCTCTCTCTCTCTCTCTCTCTCTCTCTCTCTCTATATATATATATATATATATATATATATATATATATATATATATATATATATATATATGTGTGTGTGTGTGTTTGAAATATATACATACATATACATATATATATATATATATATATATATATATATATATATATATATATATATATATATATATATATATATATATATATATATATATATATATATATATATATATATATATATATATATATATATATATATATATGCATACATAATTGTTTCAAGTCCAGCTTTTGTGAAAAATTTATATATAATTACTGTTGTTGAAGTTCACATCAGCCAGTGATCAGTATGTTTAGAAGAAACCAAAACGCAAAGGAAGATAGCAGCTAGCTGCTGATTTAATCTTCTTGAATATTTGCTATTACCCTCAGTTCCTCACTGGACGGGTTGGTATCGTTCTCGGCTAGCACTCTGCTGGACCCGCGTTCGATTCTCCGACCGGCCAATGAAGAATTAGAGAAATTTATTTCTGGTGATAGAAATTCATTTCTCATTATAACGTGGTTCGGATTCCACAATAAGCTGTAGGTCCCGTTGCTAGGTAACCAATTGGTTCTTAGCCTCGTAAAATAAATCTAATCCCTCGGGCCAGCCCTAGGAGAGCTGTTAATCAGCTCAGTGGTCTGGTTAAACTAAGGCATACTTAACTTGTTATTACTCTTGTAGCGCGACGGGTTTCTACCCTGAGCTGCAAGTATTATGTTTTGGAGAAAAGCAATCCGCAGTGGATCTTCATGTGTAACAGAAATCCAAGGGACACCCGCAACGAAAACTCCAGTTACAACTTTCAAAGAATTTCGTTAAAAAAACGCATCTCTGGCCTGTTAGGGGAAAGTTTTTTTTATTTCCTCCGTCATAGCGGAACGGCAGAGGCTTCAAAGAGAGTTTTAGTTTCCCAATTTTTCTCTTTGCCCTCCTGAAACATGGCCCTTGAAGTTGAGGGGCTCTGCGCTACGTTTATTGCTGAGATATATTTTGGTCGATTCCTAGTCATGTACAACCCTACTGGTTTACATTGATTTTTGTTTTTTTACTATGCATACGGGCAATTTTTTAAGAGACGAAAAACACTAAGACATTCATCGATGCGTGATTTCATTTTAAATACTCTTTTGAGCAGGACCTACTAAATTTGATTCAATGGGGTTAGAGTTATACAAAGTTACTGTTAAGATTTATAATGCAATAATTTCAACAGTTTGCTTCTTCATTAATCCTTTTCCTTCGGAGGAATAAGAATTAGTAAAAAAAAAAAAAAATGAGCATGTATATGAAATCAAATCACCAAGCTATCAAGGCGTAAAGTTTACTTTATAACATTTTCTAACACTAGCATTTAGTCCAGTTCAGAAGTGGAAATATTTTAACTTTTTTTTTTTATTTAGAAAACGACTAATACTAACCATATTGAAGTCAAGAATCTACTAATGCTAGTTTTCTCGATGTAGCAACAAGATATTTATGAAGTACAACTTATGTGCATTTTCTAACGGAAAAATTATTTTCTTGCCACTGAAAATCGGCTTCCAGTTTGGGAAAACGGCTGAGAAGCGATTCAAAGCAAATGAAGGCAATTTCTCATACATGCGCTCAGGTGCTTTTTTCCCAAAAATTGCTTTCTCCCGGCTCAGAAATGCATGTGACTTTGTACTAAGCACACACATGCTCTCTCTCTCCTTATTCAAAGCTTAGTATTTAAATAGAAAAATTAAATAAAAGATAATATGGGTGAGCATAACATATTTGTATATATATTTGTCAAGCTAGCTTAATATACATCTGTGTCTCTTTCTACATTTAATATATACATATATATAGTATATCTACGAATGTATACATAAAATATATAATTGTTCAGTGTCCTGCTTCTGCAAAATATATATTTATATAAACAATCTCTCTGTCATTGAAGTTCCCTGCAGCTAGTGGTTAGTATGTTTATAAGAAAAATAAAAGACAAATGATTATACCAGTTAAATTATTTAATTTACTTCATTCTTTACATTATTCTTGTAGTACAACGGCTTTTTCCGCGAACTACAATTGTCATGCGTTAGAGAACTGCAGTGGATCTTCATTAAAAAAGAAAAACTCCAGTAGCCGTCCGGACCGAAACTTCCAGATACAGTTTTCAAAGAATTTAGTTAAAAAATCCATGTCTGTCATGTCAAGGAGAGTTTTTTTTTTTTCTCGGCTGTGGCGGAGCAGCAGAGGACCCAAAGGGAGTTCTCGTTCCCCAATTTTCTCTGCTAATCTGAAACATAAGTCTTAGAGACGAGGTGTTCTACGCCAGTTTTATTGCTGAATAAGTAATCTGGTTGATTTGTAGTCAAGTTAAACTTTTTTTTAATGAAAGGGGTTTATTTTATTGTATCGCGTATTGGGATGGTATCCAAAGAGATAAAAAGACACGGACATTTAGTGTGTAGATTGTGATTTTTTTGTTTCAAATAATCTTTTGATTGAGATCCACTAAATTAGATTCTAAGGTGCTGAAATCCATCGCAATCAGTGTTAAAATATGGTGTGATATTTTCAACACTCGGCTTCTTCATTAACCCTTTTTCCATAAAGAAATGAGAAAACGTAAAACTTTAAAACTGGGTGATTATGTAAAATAAAACCTCTGAGGACTCAAAGCACGAAATCTATTTATTAAATTTTATAACGGAATATTACATTCATTAAGCTCAGTTTTAAACTTGTAATATTTTTATTTTTTACTTGGAAAGCGATCATTGCTTTCCATCTAGAAGCCAAGAATGTCCGTTGCTAGTTTTCCCGGTCAAGGAACAAGTCTTTTACGAAGTATAACGTAATGTGCATTTTGTAACGAAAAATAGTTCTCTTGTCATTGAAAACTGGTTTCCAATTTTAGCAAAATGTTGGAGAAGCGATGCACAGTATAGACGGGGGCAATTTCATATATATTCGCTCAGGTTTTTTCTTCAAAAAAAGTTTTCTCCTTTACTCGAAGTTATGTGACTCACCACTGAACGTATATGAGTTACCCTTGCAATTTGCAAACCTTTCGATGAATGGAGCCAGCTATACCTAAATCCATTGTTTCCCTTCAGAATCTGGAAATAAAATTATATTTGTTAAAAAAACATGAAGCCAAAAAAAAAAAACTATCGTTTAAAGAATTATACAAGATAACGATTGCCGCTGACTCCATAACAAGTAGATTAACCACGCTGCCATGGTCAACAATGTCATTACACCACGTTAAGTAAGTATGCATATGCCAGTGAGTGATACAATGTTATGAATCACGACAGCATACACTTACGTAGCCATTAGCGTAGTTTGTCATATCATTGTCCACAGAGTGCCTCTTATATCTGCCTACGTGCATGATTATCCGGCACATGTAGTCGGAAGTTGCCAACTACAGCACGACTTAATCATTCTGCAGGGATAAGACCTGGGAACCTTCCAAATGGTATGACCTTGTTATTAATACGGAAGCTATTTCTGATACTACTACTTTCCTCATACTTTTACACTGTCATTTACTCTCTAATTTACTATCCATTTCTCTCAAATGGAAACGTTGCAATTCTGTAGTGGGATTGCATTCCAAAGGCGAACTATTATAGGGTTTAGATTTCCTTAGCAATGTTTCGAAATATTCATTCGGCAAGAGCAGTTACCTAGATTCTGTTCAAATATGTACGCAGGAATTGTTATTTTGAAAACCAGAACAGAAAGAGTAGTTGATAATTGTTTGGCAGAGGTTTTTTCCTAACACTAAAATGTCCGGATATTTCCATTTTGGCTGTTCTAGTTGCAAATTATGTGTCGACTTCTTCCTTCTCAGGTCATTTGCTACTCTTCATACCAGTAAGCTAGAAACGGCCTAGCAATCGATTATTTGTATGGAGCGTCAGTAACTGCAAGTGGGCAAAAAGGGGATGTAAAAGAGTTATCATGTATGACGATATAATATATATATATATATATATATATATATATATATATATATATATATATATATATATATATATATTATATATATATATATATATATATATATATATATATATATATATATATATATAGTATATATATATATATATTTTTCTTTTCTTTCTTTCTTTTTAAGTTTTATGATTTTTGAAATACTATATCATAACTTAAGAAAAAGGCTGGTATTTATTTAGTAGCTATATTAAAGCGACATGTTTATTCTCGTCTTTCAAATTACTAATATTTTCTTTTAAGAAAACTTACATGGAAACGTTAATGGAAAAAGCCAAGAATAAATATAAATGAATGCTCTGATTCAGGTTCCGCGTTTGAAGTTCCTTTCCCTTATCACGTCTAGTATTGAATGAATCCAATTTCATCCTTCGTTATCTTCCAAAGAGAATCAATCGTTCCCACTTATTCTGAAGCCGGACACATTGAAAGTCTACGATCAAATGGAAAACGGCATTTCTGACAAATACGGTTTTCGGTCCCCTTCCTTTAACTGGTTTATGTTTTAAGGTCATTTTCCGTAGACTACTAAGGAGCTCAGAAGCTATTTTTGATAACTACTGTCATTCTTATCGATAACGAGAGTGATAGGAAAATGTGGATATGCACAAATGAACGTAAATTTATACATACTTACACACACACACACACACACATATATATATGCTATTTGAGCATATTTTTCTGTTATAACACTTATATAGAATTTAGTGGCATTATTTGTAGACTATCTTTTTATTCAGACTTTGAATCAGCCTATATATATATATATATATATATATATATATATATATATATATATATATATATATATATATATGTGTGTGTGTGTGTGTGTGTGTGTGTATGTAAATTTAAAAAAAACGCCCAATGTCTTGTTACCTTTAAAATGCAAGTGGAAATCTAGGAATTTGAGCGTTGCCAGGGAAAGTATGATTATTTGTTTCGTCTTTGAATTTCATAAGGGTCCCATCACTTTTCCTGGCAACCTTTGAAGTTGTCCACAGGAATCCGTTTAAACATTTCAACACAATTAACAGGAAAACCAATGTTATGACCTAACTTTTTTCGCATTAATTAAGTTCTGGCTACTTTCTCAAATGTTTCAGTGGTTTTATATTTTAGATTTTAAAAGTAGCAATTTTTAAATATTTTTTTCCAATGCTTTAACCTCTCATTATTCACAGACTGAACCTTTACTTGTTTTGTTCTGTTTCAACGGGTCTTATTATTCTTCCGACCACTGAGTAAGATTACATAGAGACTGCATAAGTCTGTATCTTTCTGAGGTGTAATTCTGAAATGGAGCCCGTAACATGATAACTGTGAAATTGTCCTGAATGGTGGAATTACGTTGTAGCATGAATATGTATGTGTGAGCGTGATGCGCGCGCGTGGGTTTGTGTGTTGGTGCGCGCGCGTACTACCGTAAAATATTGTCTTCAAGCACATCAGTTACGCAGTTAATTACCCATTCTGAATTATCACAAGGACTAAAAATGAGTAATTCCTAACCATTTGCATGTCTAAACAAGTTTTAAGGGTAAGATCCCAAACTTATCTAGTTTTATTAATCGATGAATGGCCGAAAGGACCCAAGTGCTCGGCTCGACAGCCTAAATTTCATAAAATCAGAATCAAGTCACTTGTTCAATTTTATACAGAAAAAGTTAGCAAATGATTTTTAATTCTGTTTACCAGTTTGAGTTTGTGATTCTGATTCTGTTTGTGGGGCTTGATGTGCGGTGCTCCTGGTTCTGCTTGTGGAATGATTTTGTGAAATTTTTTCGTTTGTGGGAGTGGGCCTGTGAGAAAGACAAATGAACAGACAGTTACACAGACTGTAAGTAGAACTGTCGGTTTTAATAACGAAATTAAAATCATTACGAAACACGCATTTTATGCATAAATTCATGTTGATAACGAAAGAAAGTTTGTGTGTATGTATTTGCTTTAACAGAATGCTTAAGAAGAATTGAGAAATGTATTTCAGTGCAAATAGATTTCAGAATGAATCCTCTTACATAACTGTAAAATGTGTTGGCTTTACTGTAGACTTTCCCTTTTCGCTTTTCTTTTTATACACAATTATTGGAAAGTATAAAACCACTTAAAACGAATGTTCATATTACTGTTTTCTGTATAAACTATTGTACACATTCCTTTTGAATGTTGAATGTATACAGTACTTTTGAATGTATACACTACTTTTGAATGTATACGTTACTTTATAGCGTATACTTTTTATGTATACTTTTTAGGATTGTACGAGTGATGTGTGTTAAAGATATTTTTTTCATTTTGATGTATTTCCATTTTTATGTGCTTTTGTTTCCTATTGAGGGAAGGACGGAGATAGGAAGCCTGCGTAAATCTGCCTCCGTTAAAGAAAGATAAATATAAAAACAGCGTTGGGGAAAACTTCATATCAGTGGTTACAGGCTTTTTAGGGATGCCTTTGAAGGAACTAGTGTTTTTTCTACAGAAAATATCTACGTTACGTACAATAACATATTTCTCTTAAATCAAAGTTTTATTCTGTTTCTAATATTACTATAAATAGTAATTTCCTGTTCTTTATAATGAAATTTTTCTTCATGAAAAAGTTCAGAATTAATATTGTTATTTTATTTGACTTCATGATATTAGTTGGACCGAATTGGCATATCGATTTCCTTCAAAAGTGCTAATTCCCTTCCTTAAGTTTGTAATGCAAAATATCCCTGACTGTGAAATACTAAAATTTCCATTTCTATTACGTCGTTTTCGAAATTAAGGTATCTGTGCTCAAATAATAATTCAGCAAATTTGACTAAAATTCCAATGAGCAGATAAAACATTTAGTTTGGTAAACGTACAAATGAGCGAACATTAATATCCTCTTGCTTTTCTAATATTCAGATTTACTTCGTTTCTTATTTTTGTGTTCATTAATTGCTTTTTCTTGCTTCATCCGGTCATTATCATATATATATATATATATACATATATATATATATATATATATATATATATATATATATATATATATATATATATATATATATATATATATATATATATGTATATATATATATATATATATATATATATATATAATGTATGTATATATGTATATACATTATATATATATATATATATATATATATATATATATATATAAATAAAAGAATTTAATTCCTTTAACCTTGAATGAGAAGTATCTTGCAGTATTCAGGAATGCATGAATACCAATACCTCTTGCTGTAAGTGAACTGGTTATATATATAACGTGATTTATGGATGGTGTCGAAAGGAGGACAACAAGCACCGTAGATCGTAGATAAGAGGAAACACAGACCAACTCGATTTTAATAAGAAAGATGAAAATTTTTAACTTTTATTGAATTACATTTTATCTTCAATCAGTTACATCGGATTTTTGCAATCTAACTCGCCATTTTAACTATCGTTTATGCATTTGATCTATTGCTAACAGGACCACTGCAATTTTTTTTTCGTATAATGGTAAAGTAAAGTGAAACTGAACACTGCCTAGAACACCAAGGCAGCAACAGCATCCAGGATTTTGAACAATGAATTCCACCTCGTTACCCACATTCCGGAATCATGAACATTTGTATTCAATTCATCAGCAATGAATTCAACAAGGGGTCGTTGCGCGTTAACGTCATCCCTTCGTGTTTTGCTTCTGTATCAAATGCAAATTTCATGTGGCCTAAAAAAAAAAAAATTGGGTGCATATGCAGAGTGGCCATTTGCATAAACGCAACAACGGGATGAGAATCGGGTCAGGAGGGCTGTTTGTTTAACACGGAGCCAACTTTCAGGGTCACACTGAATTCGTTTCAGGGTTCTGCCAGGGGAAAATGATACTCGTGGAATTCATATGCTTTTCAGGGAATAGGTAACTTGTGTTTTTTATGATTTATATATTCTTCCTGAAATAAAAACAGAAGTCACAATAACGATTGCAATTGATGGAACTTTCCTGTACTTTTTAGTAGTCTGACTACATTGGTTTCATAACAGTTACGCCATACACTTTTATTCCTCTGTCTTTATTCGGAAAATGTAACCTATCTTTGAATAAAGTAGCCCGTAAATATACACACACACATATAAATAAATAAAAATATATATACATGTATATATGTGTATATACACATGTATATATGTGTATGAATGTATGTATGTATGTATGCATGCACGCACGCATGTATGTATGTATGTGTTAATTTTGAACAAATTCACTATCTAGTGTGACTTTCATATGATAAATAACAATGTTCAAGTTTACAAATAATTATGAATTCCATATTGATAACAACTGTTCTTGTGAGTAGGACTAAATTTCGGATAAGAAACATTCTTTTGTCTTAGATTTTCAGTTATTGGTTATGCAAATGACATGTTTTAATCGTGCTATAACACCTACAAAATAGTTCCTTTAATGTTAAATTTTTTCCTACCTACTCCGTTCTACGTAGATAGGTCACCTCATTTTTTGCTTGGCCAAATTAAGTGAGAACTGGAAGTTCTTGGCATCTTTAATTATGTATGGGAACAGGAACTAAACTGGTATCTTCTTTCTTGCTTTTTCCTGTATGTTTACTTATTATTAAGATTGTGATAGATGAAGCATCTTCTTTATACATCATATCTACCTTCGTAAGGTCAATGAATATCCGGTCATATTAATATCAACTACAGAATTAACGAATAATAGTTACCGCTATCGGATATTGCCTTCATAAGAAAATTAGATATATTGGAATGTCAATTGCAACTATCGGATATCACTCATCAATGGGCACTATGGACTATTGAACTCTGTCCCGAAGCGATCCTGAAACATTTATGGTGTCCGCGAAGAGCCCGCGTTCCAATTTGTCCCGATGAATCGTTCCGTTACTCCAGTATAAAATTTATTCAAGTGACTCTGTTCCCCTACCCTTGAGTAGGGGAGGAAGGAACTGCCCTTTTAATTGCTCAGGTGTTGTGGAGATGCCGTTCTTGCACAGGTTTACGGAGCATTACACATATGCCAAAGAGAGTTTACGCTGGAAATGGCTCTCATTTCTCTATTTCTACGGCTAAGCGCGCTGCAGTTTACTTTGAATAGGAACGTTTCAGCAGAATAATAAAATTAAAGTAGTGTTGACAAGCTCTTCAGCAATGCACGTTGTTACTCGCAGTTACTAATAAAAGATAGTGCGAAAATTTGAATATTTTTTTTTTACAAAAGGATATGCAGAATCAGTTTTTTATATCATTGTCTTACTCCAAGCCCTTAACCACTATTCCCATATAACCTTTACATTGCTGGGATCAAGTTAGATATACTTTTACAAAACGCTAAATAAATTTACATCACTGCGGGAATGCTATAACGTTTGATGTTATTTGTACTGATATTCCTATGATGTGCAATTGTATATTAGCTAGTGATGTACAGTTGTATTCCAATTAGTGACTAGTGAGATATGAGCTGTAATCACAGTCCGGTTGGTCGGTCCAAGAGTGTGTATAACCTTAGAATAATACAAATTCATAAGTTTGCAAAATTCAGCGTTGTATGTGGAATAGTCAAGTCATGCGAGCTGAAAATAGGCCTTATTTCATACATAGGTACCTAAAAACAGGTTGAAGTAGAAATTAGATGTAATGTAACCAAGTAACATTATTTAAAATTTGGGGAATGACTAGGTGTTAAGAAATTAATGGTTATATATAAAGGGACCAAAAATGGAGCAATTTCGTCGAGGAGACAACAGTATAGCTATAATACTGAAAGTATTTATGGGCTTCAGTTAAACTGGAAATTAATAATAAATAAACTTAATGTCATGTAACGATTATCTCTCTTCTTTCGTATGTACAGATAATTGTACAAGAGTGCTTTTTTGTACGTTTTCGCAAAAATCAAAATTTTATCTCCAAAACGAAAATATCTTCAGTTCAAGTCTTATCAGAAGCGGTGCAAAAATTTTACGTTTTTCTAATAAGTTCATTTCCTAAACAAAGGTTAACTCTTTTTTAAGGCAAAAGACGAAAAAAAATGGAGTGTTTTCGTTGAAGAAATTACTTGGAAATTTCACTGTGATGCTGAATTTCAAAGTTGGTTCAACGTCTGAATATTTCTTTCTTGGCATGCATGCTTTTTCAAATAATTGTTTTAGGAGAGAATAATTACATGTAAAAGCATTGTTTTTTTTTTTTTTTTTGGTGGGGAGGCAAAATTATCGATAAACTGTGGACCAAGTGCCAGGAAATCAAGACTTTGTTGGCCGTAGAAGTCTTAGTCCTGACATCGGTGCCAAAGGAAATATGAAACCTAAAAAGAACAAAACAAACATTTTACCAATTTCATTACACTAAACATCTTATTTTCATACCGCTAAAATAAAGGAGATTCTCTTCATACATTTTCCCCGATAATCCTTATACAGATTTCAATTTCCTCCCGAGAGATTCGTCGTCAATCTCGTATTGGAAGTTGAACAGAGCGATGACTGAGGCATGTTGTGATGGAGCCCATAAAGTTTGCGCCGGAGATGAGATGGGATATAAACTTCTGCCGTAAATGCTATGATGCATCTTTGCTTATGGGAAACTGCTTGTGTCGTGTGCAGTGAATATTCGAGGCATGAATATAACAGGATAATGGAGTTGTCAGTGTTCAAGCTACCATGTAATAGGGTTTACAGTATTGCATTGTCCCTCGCGGATGCCTTGCTAAATGTAGAGCCTTGAATTTCTCTCTTTTTTTTTTTTTTTTGTCACATCCGGCTCATCTGATGGCAGATATCTTTCAGCCAGTTCATGAAGGTGATTGGCTTAAAATAGAGGCTTTTCCTAATTAAAATTTTATTACGGAAATCTATGCTAATTATTTTATTTTCCTCAACAAAGGTGGTCAGTGAATCTTACTGAGATTTTTTTTTTCTTTTCAATAGCATAATCATTACACTTATTTCACTGCCATTCCCACAATTTACAGAAGATAACCGTAAACAACTACGGCAGGGAAAAATATTAAGTTTTCGATGTCAACTCAGGTCAGTATGACAACGATTAATTTAAAAAAGAAACGCATAGAAAAAAAGAAAAAGAAAAGGAGGAAATAAGAACAGTGCGCATAGAAAATAAGGTATTAATATATGAATATATTATGCATTTCGATAACGTTCGGTTCTGTAAAAAGTTAGAATTTGATATTCTTATTCTAAACATTCTTCCGTATTATAAAATAGGTAATATCTGTATGCGGAGTACTTTTTCAAGTTTTAGTGAAACAAATATAAATAAAAGTGCATTTATCTCTTAAGTAGCGATTGCGATAAGCATCGCATACCTGACAAAGTTTTGCATAATAGGTAATATATATATATATATATATATATATATATATATATATATATATATATATATATATATATATATATATATATATATATATATATAGAGAGAGAGAGAGAGAGAGAGAGAGAGAGAGAGAGAGAGAGAGAGAGAGAGAGAGAGAGAGAGAGAGAGAGAGAGAGGTGTTCCTTATTTCATATATAAACACAATTCCTTGAAGAAAGCAGAGGTTATATAAAAGTTCCTCCATGATATGACTGATCATTCTAAAGAGAGAAAAAAAAAAATTGGTCAACGCCTGATTTCCAAACTGTGTTAACCTTTTTCGTCGATAAAAGAAATAAACTTCTTAAACAGACCAAACTCCTTTGTTACTATCTTGGGCAAAATAGTAAAGTTCATCGTCCTTACAGAATTTATGTATATCAAATATGTAACGATGACTACCACTGGAACTTACGTTCAAACTCCCTGACGCTCCAAAATGCAATGCAGCCATTCTCCTGCAGTCGTGCAGAAGAGACCCAGTGGTCCCTTGGCAATTCCAGCTTATATGAGGCACATTTTCTCACAGGAAAATGGAAGGCGAATCGCCTTTATACCAGCCTTATTTTCCCCGAGATATTATGTGATCTGAGATGCAGTGCGGGTCATGCAAAGTGTCTCTCCCCCACCAGGAAATAAAAATGTTGCAACGGTTGCATCACGAAACGTATTCCTGCAGATAGCGGAACCAGTGCCCTAGGCATTGCATCTTTTCTGGTAGATAATATTGGCATAGTGAACAGTATGATTTTTTCTATAGCTAGAAATGGATATTTCCTACATAAAATACATTAGTAATCTTGGCTACTTGTAATTGCATTGATAAAGCGTGAGCGTATAAGCTAACGAAGGGTTAGAGGACCGTGGTATTCTCAGTTCCAGCTTTATGGATAAAATCTGATACTTAATTAGTTTATCACATTATTAATCAGTCAGCCATCTGCTGGACAATCCAAAGGATCCTTAATCCCAAATGGTAATTACGGGAATTGGAGACTTCAAAATTTCCGAGAACTCATAATATGAGATTAATTGTTTTTTAACTATAGAGGAGAGCCCGAAAAAGATTCTATAATTAGAGATTTGAGACCACGGCAGTAGGAAAAATCGCGAATAGTTATCACTTACGATCCAACCATTTCTGTGCGCTAGTTCATAACCATGACTTCTATTTTTCATTCATGTTCCACCATCAAATTTTATTAATTATTACGCATGACCTGATCGTGAATTATCTATGAAACGATTATTCTTCCAAAATGTTTACCATCTGTAATCTTACCACGAAACTGCTAACAATCATTTTCAGTGAAGCAAATATAAAATTTTAATAATTCATATGAAATAGGTGGATTAACATGATCTAAATATTCGATGTCTATATGATATAAATGGATTATCATGATCTCCATTTCGATGTCTATCAACACAGATATGAGATCTGAAACAATTCTGGTAAATTGAGCATGGCGCATTTAACCAGAAAAATAATCGCCCCTCGTAAACATACGAGTATATCACTGTTTCTCTGACAAGAAATCGTAAAACGTGCAGACTTCCGTTAGTTTCATCTAAAGAATTAGATTTGAACAATGATTGCATGGGTCTCTTATTTAAATACCTACCATTTATATCCGAATCCGATCTCTTTGACCTTAGGATGGTAAAAAAATGGAAGACTTTAACAACCATTTCTGTTAATCAGAATATAATGTTTTGTTAACTGTTTAATGGCTTATTCAGTTCCATCAATTATATGCATGAGAAGGATACTTCAAAACCTCTTTTAGGGAAGATACACTCTTATTTATATCATGACATATTACACGTATATAATTTAACATATGGGGAACGAAATACAACACCAATAAAGAATGAAAATCGGTTAAAAAACAATTTTAGGTGACCGGGAAAATGGTTGCATATGAACCTAGCTATAATTATATAAGGCTTAATGGCTAATTTATGTGAACTTGAGGTATATCATTGCATACAATTAACGACTGACTCAAGGTTCGATACACTGGATAAATAAAATACCAGTGGATAAATAATGGAACAGATATTATCAGTGTTCTTCCTCTGTTGTTTTCAAATAGCATAACTTCATCATTCAAATCCGTAAAGAAATGAGCAATAGTCATACAAAATAATATATAGTTGAAAGTCTTTTGAAAGCACAAATTAAACTTGTGTGCAAAGGGTAATTGCATCAAAAGCTGAATTTGGCAAAACTCAGTTTCATCTTTTACGTTATTTATGCAAATACAGGAACTAGAAAATATATTCACAAGGAAGAAACTCTATTAAAATTCGTCCAGGAAGTCTACAGCGAAAAAGCTCAAAACTTTTATTTACAATTAAAAGATTTTTTTTTAAATAGAGAGAAAACAGCGACAGCTGGCCAGACGCGCGCGCATGCTCGTGTGTATGTGTGTGTGTGTGTGACTAATTGAGAGAGAGAGAGAGAGAGAGAGAGAGAGAGAGAGAGAAGGGGGCGTTGAAGGGGAAGAAGAAACTTGTTTTCAGTTAAATAAATGAAGGGTAGTTTAGGTGCATGTTGTATTTTTATATTGCAGAATTCAACAAATTAATTTCTTTTCAGCATCAGGAAATACTGTAAATGAATTCGTTTTCTAACAATTTGGTTTGATGATTCTGCATCTATCTCATGAACAGTGACGTCAGAAAGTCGTCTGTCATTGAATTTTTAAACCCCATATATATATATATATATATATATATATATATATATATATATATATATATATATATATATATATATATATATATATATAAATGAGTATATACTGATTTCAACATACAAAAGTTTCTGCACGGAAATAATATTACTAATAAATCATGGCTTTCTCAGTTTTTTGTATGATTATTTTATTGGGATTTTAGGAACATGTTTACCAACCAAATGAAACAAATTTTAGACCCAAAAGAATAAGGCGTATATATAAAACTATAAAATGTACATAATTTTGTAATTTTTTTTGGATAAAAAAAATCTTTTGAAGTATTTTCCATAAATTAGCATTAAATTGAATGTTAAAACTTGAATGAATGAAAGAATAATGGTTAACCAGAAGGGATATTTCCATGCAACTTACTATTTCATTAATGTTTCCTATTTTTGTTGTCTTAGCTGCCATTTCACGAGCTCCTGCAATATTCCAGCTGGAAATCGGATGTAATTTACTCTGTTTGAACAGAAATTTCATTCCATTTCATGCATAAATATAAACAAAAGCTTCAGAATAAAGTCAGTTTGAATTCCTAAATTAAATATCAGAAGATGCATAAATGGAGGTTCAAGGAAAATGGGTATGCGTTCATTGATGTGCCCATTTACCTTTAATATGGAACGGAATTCTTATTATTAGAAAATGAAAGTCCGGGATGTGCATAAGTAGAAATCTGTTATATTTTATTGATATTATTTAGTATTCTACTCTTGTACATATTCAAGAATAGTTTTTATAATAGAGTGAACATTGTGTTTCAAATTCAGCGTATTGCACCACTTCCTTTTCACCAAAATGTCATCAACTTCAGTTGTTATGAACGTTCTCATATGAAAGATATTTTTGTGACCGTCAATATGTACCAGATTCATTTAACAACACACCCTCTTTCAACATGATGGCACTGGAAAAAAGAAAAGCATAACCCCTGAGACAACTCTTCAATACTTTTAATGTCCTGATGAGCACTTGTTCTCGCCTCTGGGACCATTATCTGAATGCAGCAATACACGAATAAGACTTCGCGAGACCCAAGATGAAATACTTCCAATACACGTCGTTTCAAATGATTCCTCAAAGGACTCTGTAGAGTGAGCTCATTTGCTTCAGGGTAGTTGGTTCTGTTTCATCATCTTGTAGATGTGAAGTAAGTTAAGACGTTGAGGAGTTTTTCGATACACTCTTAAGCGTGTTTTCATATTTAGAGACTCAAGGAGTCTTTTGTTCATATGATTTGTAAAAAACAGAGATAACATATTATAGTGTAATACCGTCAGTTCATCTTGATTGTAAAAGCTATTTAATAAAATCTTCGTTTTCCATCGTAAACTTCTTTTGAATATTGTAAAAAAACAATAAATATATTCAACACGACTCATATCATTGACAACTGAAAATATAGTTTAACAAGTTATTCTTTGTATAGGTTTCTTTATAAAACAAAGTTATAATTTTCGTAATTTAACGGAAAAAATTATTCGTTCGAAGTTGACATACTTCAAAGGGTAATGCTGTAGCTGTCCTTATAATTAGATGAATTTAATTAATTGGAACGTTATTTCCCTTGAAGGGTTTTTAAAATATCCTAAATATATGAAGCGAATATTCCCAGGTGAACACTTTAATGGGAAATATCAACTGAGAAGAAAGCCGAATATATATGTCCAGGTATACATTGGCTAGTATGCATGTGTGAGTTTATCCGTGTTGTTAATTATAATGGTAATTTTTTTTTTATTCCATATTAGAATTTTTTAATAGCCATAATTTCTTCGTAGATTACGTAAAATAAGCAGAAGAGGCACTAGAAAACTATAAAACTTTCATTGTAAAATTAATGTCTTAGGAGCTCCTACTATAATAAAGAAAACAAGTTTAAAAGAGGGTCTTCCTTTCACACACACACACACACACACACATGTACATTAAGCTTCAAATGTCGTTTAATATCCAGTTCGCTCTACCTCGGATATAATACAGAAGGGGAGTTATATTTGATAAGCAGTTTAGACGACTGTACTGTAGCTTAATGGTTGTGATAAAAATCTCATTCATATATATTTTATATGTATATATATATATATATATATATATATATATATATATATATATATATATATATAACTATATATATATATATATAACGCATATGTTTTGTGATGATTATACAGAATTTAGACAATCACAAAAAGTGTGAGTATATCACACAATATTCTGCAGAATCCCTTTGGCTGTTTATGGAAGGGAGAGCAAAGTCCTTCCTCTGCTCATCTTTCCAGATCCAATCCGCGGATTCCCGGCTGATCTATTTAGTCGAAGGAAATTCAGTGGAAATGTGCGGAATCGAGATCACATTTTGCATCGCCTCGAATATCAGAAAATACGATCTTGTGCAGCCTGGAAGAAGCAGCCAGCTGCTGGAAACAGCCTCAGACGATTCTCCTCTGCTCCCGAATTTTCAACTTTTACGTTTTAGCATTTTTTAAGGCGAACGGATTCGGGAGGTGTGTAATATTATTAACATCCGCTGGGGATGGAGGAGAGCTGCTTTCTCTCTCTCTCTCTCTCTCTCTCTCTCTCTCTCTCTCTCTCTCTCTCTCTGCATCTAATCCTTAAGAAGAAGAAGCTGATTTGTGTAACAATGAAAGTGTAGAATGACTTGATTTATTAGCCATTTTTAGTATACTAAAAATCATAGATAAAGGCTAAAAAAAATATTATGTCTGACAGTTTTCATCTCACATTAATTACATTAATAGAAAGGAACCTCTATTGACACAGCATAAACGGAAATGGAGAGATAATAAGCGTGGAAGAAATTGTCAATTAAACACCAGATAAGGTAATTACGAGGGGGCCAGCTTTATGATTCAATTAATCAGGTGAGGTTAAGCGCAGAATTAAAATTTAGGCTTTTCCAAGCGCGGGACAACATTATTCTTTGATAAACTACTTAACGTACTGATATATTCCTGAGCAATACCAAAATGTGAAATTCTCTCTCTCTCTCTCTCTCTCTCTCTCTCTCTCTCTCTCTCTCTCTCTCTCTCTCTCAAGTTTAAGCCATTTTCTTTCATAGCAGAATGTGCCACGGTGTGTGGCAAGATTATAAAATCATATTATAGAAGGAACAGAAAGGTCTTTTTAAAAGAAAGTATGCATGTCAACTTTCATTGGTGAAAATAAGGAGAAAGTGAGATTTTTCATATATCTGTTAAGCGATAAGTTCCTACGCACTGCGTCCATAAGGGCTAACAAAATTATGATGTTTTTATCATATCTGTAATGACTGTTAACTATCACTCATTTATAAGTTTGAAGGTGACGTTCTCTGTTCGTCTTGGGGAATACGTGCATTATTATGAATTAATGTATCATATTTAAATCGAGATTCTATTCTAGGCACATTCATATATAATTTGTAATTTTATAAAATGTTCCTCAAAAGTGAATAGAAATATTCTGCGTATCGTTACTGAAATATTCATGATGATTATTATCAAGAGGTTTCCGAAAATGTATTTAAAGAGGTCAAAGTCATATTTGTATACTTTAATAAACGACGTCTAATTAAGGAAAACGGTGCTTGAAGGTAGGTGGTATCATAGAAAATAAGTTTCGCAAAAATCACATTACAACGTAAATAAACCTTTCGTTATAAAAGGTAAAAGCAAGTGCATAATTTCAGTGAACTAGACTTTGGTTTAGGCATAAAATTGCAAGTAACTTTTTTAAATGAGGAGCTAGAAATACTCATGTAAATACCACAGCAAAACTCTCCCATCTTTCAAAAAGACATTTCCCAGCTTCTCGTAAAGGCTGTGTTAGGATGTTATGCACCGTATATTCTTCTTCTTTTAACGTGTTTTTTTCCCATTTGCATGGGGCAAGCACGATGCCTTCTTTTGAAGGACTTTGATTTGGCTTTGGGTAGACTTATAGTCTCGATCGGCTGCCCTGCCTGTCATCGCGTAGACCCCTGGTAGCGTATGTACACGTATTGTACCAGTCACCAGCGCCCTTTCTCCCAGCAGTGAGGAGACGTTGCGCGGTTAGGGTCGACAGTCGAGACGTGTGAGGTGTCTGTTATGTTTCTTTTTTTTTTTCTTTCTTTTTTTAGATGTTTGGGTGGTTTGAACATATATTAACTGTCATGAAATTCAGCTGTGAAGGTAACATGTCACATTTACCATTAACTATTTGTGCAACAGCACAAGCATTCCTGTATGTTCAGTTGGACAATTATTAATATCGGACAGAAATATATCAACTCTTTATTTTCGACCCATAGAACGTCCGTGATCTTTTTCTCTAATACGTCCCAACCGTTGTTTTTTTCTTTTTATTAGCCATCAGTTATATTACCAAAATGCCATTGTTATGCAGGTTTGTAGCTTGCCTAAAATGTTTCCTTTTCGCTGCATTTCCGAATTTTCTTTATGGTCCTGTTATTCTCTCAGAAGGATTCCCTCCGCATCCTTACTTGATGGAAGAGCATCTCCCGGATAACCCTTGTTTAAGGGGAAATCCTTTATCGGAAAGAGAGCTCCTGTTTTGGTGGAAAATCTTTTTTTTGTATGAAGCGTCCTTCATTTTTTAGGGGTGTCACTATGGTATGGGCGTTATTAATTGAGAGGAGTTGCAATTTTTTTTTTCTTAAATCACACTGAAAATCCGATTCATTTAGACCGGTTATGTTTGAGTAATACTCCTCAATCAAGGCCAGTCTTTACGGAATTATAAATTTCATAATTTTTAAAAGAACAGAAAATTAACAACGATGGGATGATTGTGTTTAATGATTTATTTGTTGAAACAGGAGGCTTCTCGTTATCTTGTTCATGTATCTGTTAATATGATAATAAAAGTCTTTAAATATCCTATCATACTCAGCTTCAACATTTCTGCTGTAGGTTTTTGTTATCCGTATGGGATACATGCTGTTTAAAATTTATGAAAATTTATTATATTTCATGTATTCGCTATTTTTTTGTAGAAGGGTCACCTGCAGCTCTTTGAAGTTTCGTGAGTAATAATAACAATAATTAGGTATTTTTGTAACATTGAGATAAGAGTGACAAAACATTAGTTGGAAATCTCTAGTAATGAAGTATTATATATATATATATATATGTTATATATATATATATATATATATATATATATATATATATTTTATATATAATTTTTGATGCTGATATCACCTGAAAGAACTTAACACACCATATTTCATAATCTATAAAAAAGCGTTATGGGATCTATAGAAACCTATAAATCCAAGAGCCAACTAACTCTATAGAGTTTTCTTCAGAGGAAAGATTAATGGGTAAATAAAAAACCATAAATTCTGACTTTGAATGGGAAAGGCTTCTGAAAGCCTTCTCGTTGAAAAAATGATGAACTGGCTTATTATACGGCATTAGGAACGGAGTATGGAGCAATGGAAGATAATCATCTTTACCTTCACTCTGATCAAGAGACGTCTGAAATCACCTTTACTCCCTGATAAGATATCGGTTTATATAACTGCAATAGTCATGTCTCTTTTTTGATGTCATTTTTTTTTTTTTTTTTTATACTGTTCTACACTAAATGAAGCACAAACACCTACTTTAGGGAAATGATCAAAGTTATAGAGACATACAAGCAGAGAAAAACACAAGAGATAAATTAATCCTTCCATTCTCCTAAACAATCGTTTTAGAAACTGGA
>NC_089781.1:9329681-9332181 GCF_040412425.1 Macrobrachium rosenbergii
CCCAACATTCATCATGAACTAAATAGTCACGCATAGTCTTTTAGATAACCTGTACAGAAATATGCTTTTGTATAGAGGAAAACGAATTACTCTTCCATGAATCATATTCTATTCCATCGCAAAATCACGCTTCATTTTTTACTTTGAAATGCCATGGAAGAGTAACTGATTTTTTTAATTATGGATAAGTAACTTAATTCTTCCAGTAAAGAGCATTAACTGATCATTCTTTCTAATTTACACTTTCATGCCAACACATTTACTTGTACTCACATGCGTTACTCACTTAAGTACATAGCTCACATAATCAAAAGCATATACTCAAAACAATCCTGTTATTTGAATTTCAAGTTTAACAAAAGCAAAGGTTCATGTCAAACAGGCTGCAGGGGTGAAGATTGATTTAGCTCACCTCCACTACGACACAGTCCACTACACCCATAACCTGTTTTCATTAAACCAATATGTTTATCAGAAGCGCAGTTTGGTATTACGACTCGAACTAATTAGTGACTCTGGTTACAAAGTCTTCATGAAATAACTCGAGTTCGTTAAAGGTGTTGTTTTTAATTCTCATAAATCTCTCAAATTATTGAGCTTGTATAGATTTTAAAGTCAGTATAAAGAAATCACTGAACTTCACCAGTTGTGTTGTTGAAGCTTGATAAGACATTTCTTGAAATTGTTTTATATACTGTGTTTGCAAATATTAATTGAAATGATACTATTGCTCAAAATGGAGGAAGCGTGAATGAAAATTTTCCTTTTGTTCAGGATAGTTTCCTATGAAGCAAGGTATGACATTAGTTGCAGAAGTAAGGCCCAGAAAGGAATGGCAGCATTCTTAGTGGAAGACTTTGCTTACACTTCTTTAATGTTCAAAGCTTCTATTTAAAATTAATATTCATCTTTTAACTATCAGGTACATGAATATCACATTTTAGAAATATCCGTTTTTATGAAAAATACAACCAAATAAAATGTCGAAGATAAATTCCAAATCAGTAATTCTTCTCACTTGATCTTGTCAAAGAAGGAGGAGCTCTTCAGGATAATAATAATATTGCTGCATTAAAAGTTCTGGAGACCTCGTCAGCCCCTCGTTACGAACCGCAATGACGTCCACTAATGACCTTGAAACGTATTCAGGTGAAATTAGACTCGCGATGAGCCCGATTAATCTCCTAGAGAAATCCCTGTCTGGAAATTGTCTCTCATAATCACTTGAGAGTTGATTCATGCCAGCCAAGGCGTTGCGTGGGAGGCCCTCTGATATTGGCTTGTTTACTGTGGCTAAATACCAGGTTTTGTTTCCTTGGGTTGTTTTTTCAAGCTACGTTTCATTTTATATATAGAGATGCAGTAATTTATTCATTGATTTTACAAAGGTACAATGCCTCTTTACGTTTGAATGGGTAGAATTTGGGTTTTGGTTACGTAATTTTAATTATGAGATTTACCCATTGTAATATATTTCTAAGGAAAATATTGTCTACTTCCCCGAAAATTTAAAAACCCCAATCCATTGCCTATGCTTGTAAATAACCATTAATCGTAGTGCAGGTATTTTGTTGGTTTTGCAGTTTCCTGTAAATCATTATGCTTGTGAGAAAGTATGTTATTTTATAAAAACTCTTCATATTTTTAGCTGCTTTTACAAATATTAGGAGCTATGCATACCTTTCAAATGTATGTTTCATGTTTGTACTTACATAACCTATTTCAGTGTAGAACTTTACGATGTACATTTACGATATACTTAATGGTAGAAGTGTATGTTATATTCGTTGCACTATTACTGGCGGTGGAAAAAGTAACATTGTCTGCACAGAAAAGGATACCAGTTCTTTAGAGTTGCAGATGTGTTCTTGATTTTATACACACAAATAAAAAAAAAGGATACAACCATGCTAAACTAATACAGATCATTTTCAATCAGTTGGTCAATAAGAATGAATTCAAGCCTTTTCCCTAAAATGAGGTTCACTTGATTTTTATTTTCTTTAAAAATTTCTGAATAACAATTTTATTTGATTTCTTTAATTGAAGGTTATCTAGCATCATGATATTTATGGTTATTTATGGTCATTACTTGGCAAGGCAATCATTTTTATTTTAATGTTAGTGTACCCTTCATAATATTTAGATAACTTTGATATGTCTTTGAAACTTGTGGAAAAGATCAGCTTCTGAGCTTAACCAAAAGTACCCAAAAGAACTTAAAACGTTATACATGCCATGCTGACAACGAGCTCGTGAGAGGTACTCAAGTAGTAAATGTCTTTATTCAAGGGCCACAAGAGTGTGTCACAAAAATGGCTATTAGTCATCAACCAGTATGCAGTTATTCGTAGTCTGGATAGTTCCCGTTGGAAGGGTCGGTAGAGTTCTCGCTAGCACTCTCTTAGGCCTGAGTTAGAGGCTCCTGGGCATGGGCCACGTTCTTGCTCCTTTTTCCAACTTTTTTCCAACTTTTTCCAACGCTGAGCAGCTTGGTTTA
>NC_089781.1:9337181-9349880 GCF_040412425.1 Macrobrachium rosenbergii
TCTGTTTTGCTGCTAAATATTTAGTTATGAAACAGACGGTATTGCGTCACACGAATTATTTTGCTAGATTTTTTTTGTTACTGACTATTGACTCCATCTCTCAGAAGCTCAAATTTTCCCAGATTTTATCTTCAAATATATTACAAGGTAGTAAACACTGCAATGTCTTTGGTCTCAATTCAAGAAGCAAAGATTATATCAACTAGAGACGTCAAGGCTTCTCCAGTGTTTGATCTCCCGCATCTAATTTCCTTGGTCCAATGAAATTGCCCCTTTCTTATGTACACATCCCTGTAGTGTACATCTGGGTACATTATCAACTTACATAACAACTTATTTTTTTGTTCCCTTTGCACCGGGATCAGGGCTGGGGCGGGCGCCCGTTTTGGTAGCTCTTAAAGGGAGAGATGTCGTATCTTTGAAATCGTATCTTTGAATGGCATATTAGTTGTTTCAATGACGTGGTAGAAATCTGGGGAGCAGCCTTTTGATCCAATTGAAAGTTCATACACGGTTCATGCAAATTTTGCTCGACATATTTACTGATGAGTTCTTTAAGAGGCATTAATGATATTACAGTTATAAATATAATTATGGATTTCAGGGTCTGGGGCGAAGGATCGTTGAAGAAATACATAGAAAACTTTTATTATAACATTCACTGGTACAAATTTTCAAAAAATGCTCTTGGTACTCAAGTCTTCCGTAATGGCAATAAAAGTAACTCGTCGTAATCATACCCTTGAATGATGACAATAAACGATATCGACCGCGGAAAAGGAGCTGAATTTCCGTAACCTCGTAATGACATGTTACCATAAGTAACCTCGGATGAAAAGAGAAAAGAAACAACATGCCAAGACGCATTCTCTCATAAAGAATTAGCTTACAGGAGGGAGTAATGCAACGGAAAAGGAAGATATAGAGGAAAATTTCCTGTTGGCAAATTGTTTATTAAGGAAGAATGACTATGTGCAAGATAAGTATGTGTATAAAATGGAGATAAAAAAAGGGGGGAATGGTAGTAGAAGCCGAAAAGTCAAATATGAATAGCGACTAAGGAGTCTTGAATTCTATAGAGACTTTCATAAAGAATATTATTCTATTTTTCCTCTTGGTAGAGAGGAGTCAACATTTACATTGTATTAAAAAAGATAGGTCTGTTGGATTAGAAGCCCAGATGAGAACAATAAGCGAGAGAGAGAGAGAGAGAGAGAGAGAGAGAGAGAGAATAAAAAACTCATATCTGAATGAGTAAGATAATGTTTTTTAAAGCTTAATCTGACGAAAGTACCGTGAACATTTCCTGTAGATAATGTAGTTTGACGCTGTTGCGATTCCAATTAATTTTTAAATATATACCTGTTTTAATATGAAGTAGAGAGACATAGAATATTTAAAACCCGGTATAATTGGTGTGAGGTTACTTTATTCAACGTCGAGAATGTTTGTTGCCTAAACATATTTATATTTCAGAGGATTGTGTCTAACTGCCTGTCTTAGAGATTTTTTTGTATTTATGAAGCCCTAATGGTCCTTCCACACTTATTTATTGTTGATAATGCTAATATCTACGGAGACCACAATCTTATATTAAATGGCCATACTTTTTTAGTGGCTTTGTTTCCCCTTTTTGATGTGACTATACCACTCGTATATCGGATATGAAACATTCACAGAATATTCCATACAAAGATGGCCACATTACTAACTGATTGAGGCCAATAAATTGTACGGACAAAGAATAAAATAAAGTTTTAGAATATTATTTAGCGCGAATTGGTTTCTTAATTTTTTTAATTTTAAGTAAAACCTTGATGCAAAAGAAATCAGAATAACAAACAAATAAAAAAAAATTGGTGGATTCATGTAGATTATTTCAAAATGTTCTCTATAAGAGTTTAGAGGATAAGATTTACCCCCCCTCTCTCTCTCTCTCTCTCTCTCTCTCTCTCTCTCTCTCTCTCTCTCTCTCTCTCTCTCTCTCTCATGAAAATTCTCCTCAGTTCCCTTTCATGTAAAAGTGTAAAAAGAGGCCTTACAACTAAGATGTAGGCTTTCTGAAGATGCTTTACTTAAACATACCAGCCTTTATAATATTTTCGCAACCTCCATCCAAAATGTTTTCATAAATGAATAGAGCATACCCCCATTACGATGGAATTTCTAAATAATTTTTTTTCCAAAAATGTTATTGCGAACAATATAGTGGCCATGACTTTACTAATGTGTGGGCATAACACTGCATGCATACTAATGTGATAAAAGATTTATCCTTCGTAGGAGTAAGTATTATCATTCATATTCTAGCTTTAGATCTAGAATAAGCCATGTGTTATATTTAATGTTTTCATGTTTCCTTGATCTCATCAAGAAAACCTGCGACGTTAGATACAGAAACCCCTGACAATACATGTAAACGTTTTAAAGCACCATATATAATTCAATGTAATCAAAACAAAGTATACTGAACAACGAACACCATATGCAACACTTAAAACAAAATTTTCACCAGAAACTTCAATTTTGAACCTGAACACAAACGTCAACCCCTCCCCCAACAAACTGAAAATGAAATCAAAACAACAGACTTAAGAACAGTAGAAGAGGGTTTCTTGTAAAGTAAAAAAAGTATGTGATACGTGCAAAGACAATGGGCCACTGCTATTTCAAGAAAAAAAATGTACATGAAGATTTACGTCAGTTAATTGTTATGGGCAATCGAAGGTTAGAAGCAAAAAAATACTGAAGTAAATTAAAAATTACTGGTAACAAATTAAGAAAGATTTAAACTTGCGGTAGTTCGCGCATTGCTTAATTCCCAGGTATTTATCGCCGTGATTTTCAGTCGTTTGGAAGTTCAGCTTATGCGTAGACACCAGCTTATTTTTTCACATAAAATATATCTTCTGTTTGTACAATTCTCGCATCGTCAGTCGAATGTGTATTGTCGTTTATTGATTGCACCTATGTTGCATTACTGAGTAATATAGCTATCCTAGATCCATTAAATTTATTTGACATAGTTATCCTTTAACCATCAAATTTATTTTGTGAGTTATCCTTTAACCATCAAATATATTTGACCTTTAACCATGAAATTTGTTTCAGTGATATGAGAAATCTGTCTCTGAATTGGGTTTTATTTTCTTTGCTTTTTCTCATGCCATTTTTTTTATACAAAATCAAGAGAACTGGTAACTTTATTCCAAAAATATTTTGGACGCAAAGTACCTTGATTATTAATGTTTTAATGTTCTGAACTTGTTTTCCTACAAATATTCTCACTGTTTGAATTAAAGACTATCCTTTTTTTATAATAAGAGTTCTGTTATATCGACAATTCTTCATATAAATAAATGTTCTTTCATTTCTGTTTCTCCGGCAAAAATTGATAGGAATATCTTTAATAGTTCCTTGGAAAGCAAGACTCCTCTACATGTTCTTTACCTTAGATAAGTTACGCGTTTACGTCTTACTTTTTGTGATATAGATAAGTTATACGTTTACTTCTTTTTGTGATATAGATAAATTATACGTTTACTTCTTTCTTTTTGTGATATAGATAAATTATACGTTTACTTCTTACTTTTTGTGATATAGATAAATTATGCGTTTACTTCTTAATTTTGTGATACAGATAAATTATGCGTTTGCTTCTTACTTTTTGTGATATAGGGTCAGCATGACAGTCATTAATTTATACGAGATTTTTAAAAACACAAATAATTATGTTCGTTTGTCTTACACAATATTTTTTCGATATTTTTATATCTTTCATAAAAGGCAACACGACAAGATAGTGGCCGCGATCATTATTTTTATTTTTATTTCATGCAATTTCGTTTTCGTTTACTGATTTTGCCAACAAAGATATCTGCTCTAATTCCACAAAGATATCTGCTCTAATTCCTCCATTCTAGTCAGATGAATAACATAAATACTGTACAACAAAAATGTATATGATGACGTCATTAACTCGACAGTGACGGACATCAAGAATAAAACGCAAACTAAACAATGAATTATTCTGACCTTTGGTCGTACTTCGTAAAGGTTATGACGCTCTTCCTGAATTATACTTTCAGGAATGCCAGACTCATGAAACGATTCTAAAGAACCGTTCGAATGTGGATGCGGTTGTTAAATACATGTTTCTGTAGATATGTCTGTCCTATTGGAGAATATATAGTTACAGATGATTATTTTATATTTCATATGTGCTGCAGAAATAGTATGTTGAAATACTTCCGGTAATACAACAACCTTCGGTATTACAAGAAAGAATGCCCACTTGAGACCACTTGCTGTGTAGCATAGAAAGGGTTCTCAAGTAGGACAAGAATATGCTACCTAGATATTAATGATGGAAGGCCTTACCTCAGGAAGTTGTACTCCCTTAACAGCAGCCTGGAGTGACATTTCCCTTGTTTATCTTGGGACTCATAAGGTGCATTGCCAGCGTTTACGTACAGACGATAACGTGGGTGACGAGCGAGGAAGGAACAATAAACACGAGAGGAACTATCAACACTAGAGGAACTATAAACACGAGACGTTTGAGATCCTCTATGTTAGTTGGGGAGTTTGGAGGTCTAGTCTGTGCTCCCTTCCCTTTCACACCCTATCGCACTTAAAGGGCGCCTTAGGCCAAGGGGCCGTGATGGGATAAGTCCTCCCAATTAAATCAAACTTCCGGTTTCAGAGGAATAGTTGATCTACAGAGATACGAACACCTAAAGTAACTCGGCTATGTTATAATATACTTAGTTAAGTTTTTGCCATTAGTTTGTCATCCCAAGTGATCAACAGGGCGCAAATGGCGGCATTGTTTTTGGCTTGCTGTGGTGTGTGACAGCAGAAATTAGAAATACTTAGATATACTCTTTACTTCATTTTTGAGTTACTGAAAGAACAGTACACTGAGTGAGAGGATGTTCATTGCTTGAATGCCGGCATAATCGTCGTAACTTCATTTTCCAAAGTAAAAGGTGATAAATTATTCGTATTGTATCATTGCTTCTCTCTTTAGAGTTGTTCAGATAGTTTTGCCATATAGCGTCCTCTCTCTCTCTCTCTCTCTCTCTCTCTCTCTCTCTCTCTCTCTCTCTCTCTCTCTCCAGCGAATATTAAAGAGAATAACTTCAGTCTTATAAAGTGTTTAGAATTTATTATCAGTAAAATTATTTTCCGCGTCTAGTGAAACAGTATGTAGTGACATTGATGAAAGGTCTACTATGTTGTTTAGAATATGTGCGCGGGGAAGAGATATAATAATAATAATAATAATAATAATAATAATAATAATAATAATAATAATAATAATAATGAAAACCACAGAAGATGTTCCGACATTCCATGTAACTTTCCCCCTTCCGCGCAAGTCCTTTTCCCAACTCTAGTCACGACAGGAGCCCCAAGAAAAAATTTTTCAGCAGTCTTGTGGCAGGAATTCTGTTCATATAAAGTAAGAGGATAAAGTTGAGGAAAAAAGCTATCCCGTTTAGGAGTAGGGTAAAGTCTGCGGCAAAGCTTTTCTCAACACTGCGATGGTGTAGCCGTGTGCGTCTGAAGGAGGTTGGGATATTATGAAATACTTGATATTTTTTTAGGACTTGTATCTGAGAAAATACATAAAATTAATGCGTCCAATTTCATTATTCAACGCAATTTATAGTGTTTTAAAAGGAGAGAATTTTGTGATACACGGGCGTAAATCATAAGAAAGGGAGTGTGTATGCTATCCATGAAAACATTCCCACTATGAAAAACTTACTTTAAAATGTAATTTTTTAATTTACTAATATTACTATATTATATATTCCTATCTCCCTTCATAATACGACACCATCTATATTTTATCATTTGTTAAGACAGTATCATAAGCTATTTTGAAATCATGCAGCTTTTTCACGCGCTTTTATTCTTAATATTTACAGTAACAATATTTTTTCATATGATCGATCTTATCACGAAGCACACTATTGTTATTTTAATAATTCGGGAAAATCATCAATTATTATTATTATTATCAGTACGAATATAAGTAAAATTTTTAAATCTGACGTCGGACTTTTCAATTTGTTTTCAACACAGAAACACTGCATGTCATCTCTCTCTACTGAAGAAAAAGCGAAAGGTCATAAAAGGTCACCAGAAACCATCCAGGCACATTACGGCGTAATATGCAACTGTCACGCTCTTTCACAAGACCTCGACTTAGTTAAGAAGCCATCTCGCTTCGTCCTTTACCAACAATTTCTTTAAGTTTTTTTATTTATTTATGGCAGCCAGCGTCGAAGACTTACTTTCCAATACTCTTGTAACACTGCCCGATAATGACGCAATTCTTTGCTCGGGGTAAATCCCAAGACAGTTATCGGAAAGAGAGAATTTTCCAGGCATTCCTCATGTAACTTCGAGATTGGTGTTGCAGAAGAGACTGTTTTACATATATACTGTTTGGCCGAAATGCTTATATGTTGAACAACGTTGCCAGAGTATTATTTTATTCTTGTATTAGATGATCTTTCAGATTTTGTCGCGTTTATAGATTTTATTCTTGTATTAGATGATCTTTCAGATTTTGTCGCGTTTATAGATTTTATTCTTGTATTAGATGATCTTTCAGATTTTGTCGTGTTTACATATTTTATGCTTGTATTATATGATCTTTCAGATTTTGTCGCGTTTACAGATTTTATTCTTGTATTAGATGATCTTTCAGATTTTGTCGCGTTTATAGATTTTATTCTTGTATTAGATGATCTTTCAGATTTTGTCGTGTTTACATATTTTATGCTTGTATTATATGATCTTTCAGATTTTGTCGCGTTTACAGATTTTATTCTTGTATTAGATGAGATTTTGTCGTGTTTACATATTTTAACTTGTATTATATGATCTTTCAGATTTTGTCGCGTTTACAGATTTTATTCTTGTATGAGATAATTAGATGATCTTTCAGATTTTGCCGCGTTCATACACAATTGTGATACCGTTTCGATACCCTTATACTATTGTCTTAATATGGGAGATATAATAAGGTAAACGGCTAAGTTTCGAAAGTTCACGGAGGTGTAAAAGTGAAAGAGCTATTAGAGGAGTAATAATGATACTGAAATATCCTTACAATAGGAGATAAAACGCGTGAAACAACAACTACTGCGTCTACTTCTTCTACTAATAGTAATAATGATAGTGATAATAATAATAATAATACTAACAGCAACAGTGGTGGTGATAATAATAAATAATGATAATACTTTTCACATAGGAGGTAGAATAAATAAAATTCTGAGAGTCAGATTCTATGACATACAATAGCATTAAGTAATAATAATAATAATAATAATAATAATAATAATAATAATAATAATAATAATAATAATAATAATAATACATATATGTTACCAGGAAATTTTGCCCCCTTTTCTTAACAAAGGAATTCGTCTGTTTAAGAGTTTTTTTTTTTTTTTCCACATGCGAGCGGAAAATACCTACTCCTTGCATTCCCTCCTTGCACAGATGATCCATCTCTGGCATTTGTTATTGACAGGGAATTGCAAAGAGCAATTGTTAGAGGCTCCTTCTCCAGGAAAGTCTCGAAAAACGAACGATGTATTTACCGAATAGCTGGATTTGGTATTGTCATGTTTCCTTCGTATTTTCAGAACGTAAAATGTATTTCTTGGGACAAAACATTTTCTTAAGATATTTTATGTTCTGTGCTATGCAGATCTCTATTTGGCTGCAGTCACTTTTTAGTTTTCTGTGAAAGAAAACTACTGAGGTGGTTATTTGTCTGTCCGTCCGCACTTTTTCTGTCCGCTCTCAGATCTTAAAAAACTACTGAGGTTAGAGGGCTGCAAATTGGTATGTTGATCATCCACCCTCCAATCATCAAACATACCAAATTGCAGCCCTCTAGCCTCAGTAGTTTTTATTTTATTTAAGGTTAGGTTAGCTATGATGGTACGTCTGGCACCGCTAGAGGTACACCAACAACACAGGCCGCCACCGGACCGTGGCTGAAACGGTTTCACGGTCCGCGGCTGAAGTTTCATCCAGCATCATACGCTGTAGAAAACTCGATTGCGCCGAAGTTTTCTTCGGCGCATTTTTTCTGTTTTTGTTTATATCAAAAGCCGTGTGATGGTCAAGATAGCATGGTACAATTTTCTTTCCGTCCTTTTTTTCAAACATATGTATTATTAATTCAGTCCCAGTTGTATCATAAAGATATGCTAATGATATATCGTGTCGCGTCCTTTAAGTATTTTCAAGTTTCTGATGAAAGAAAAGTATTAACTTCACGGAACTGTTAATAGAATTTAAAATTTAGTGTACGTAAACTATTACGAATTGAAAGACTGATGATTCCGTAACTGGTTTATATGGGATCCATATTTGTCAGCAAAATATGTCCTAATTTATGACAAAGACAAATTTGCCATAGAAGCCCAGGAATAGAATACATCTGTCAGAAATATCAAATTCTCTCTGAATACATACAAAACGCATCATATTTCATTTTCAGAGTAAAAAATGAAAAATCTTTCGTTTTTCGAAGGTATGAAATGATATCGGTTCATATACAGTATCGGAAAGTTAATATGAAAGTGTATTCAAAATAGACCTATTTACCAATGAAAGATTAAATATAGTCACATATAATATAATAGGTAATGTATATCAGCTTTCAAATGAGTCATTTGGATTACTTCCAGTGATTCCGATGGGAAAAAAGATTAATGTTTGTTATATATTTTTTTCAAAATATTTTTGGAAATATTCCTTTAGCAGTAAATCAGTTTCACGATGTTTAACAAAATGTTTTATATGATAAGGCCTTTTTAATTTATCGAGTTAATTTCAATATTCGGTAAAAAAATAACTAGAGAAGAGAGAATTATCTGCACATATTTTGAAATGTGTAAGCAGGAAATAATAATCTGTATTATTTAATTCACTTTGCATTGCTAATAACTTGCACCCAAACATACATATATATATATATATATATATATATATATATATATATATATATATATATATATATATATATATATATATATATATATATATATATGTATATATATATATATATATATATATATATATATATATATATGTATATATATATATGTATATATATATATATATATATATATATATATATATATATATATATATATATATATATATATATATATATATATATATATATGTGTGTGTGTGTGTGTGTGTGTGTGTGTGTGTGTGTGTGTGTGTGTGTTGTTATTTTGCTAAATTTACAATATAAGGGTGGATTTCGTTGTATTTTCTTCCGAGATTAATTATGTACATTGAAGTCGCTAAAACTCTTCATTTTTCAGTCTTTCTTTACTCCATTTTTTATCGTTGTCGAAAGCTTAAATTTGACTGCCATCTATATAACCATATGTACAGATCGAATAGTAGAGAAGGGAAAATTTAAATGGCAATGGATTCCTCACCTTTAGAAAGACTCAGAAGATCGGGTAATATTACTTATTTAGCGGAGAATCATTTGTTTATTAAAATTCTGAAGCATCTTGTTGCAAGGAGTTTGCAGACTTTAATAGCCAAGCGTTGGCAGCATCTCGAAGTTCTGATAACTTCTTCACAAGTTGGAAAATATCCGATTTCTCAGGAGTCTCGTCAAGAGAATCTGTTACCCACTTTTATTTCTCAAGCCCCATCAGCTCGCCAAGGGAGGGATTTTATTGTTTGGTCTGCTTTGTTTATAATCGATTAAATGAAACAATCTTTTAAACAACACTGATGTAAATCGTCTTATCAAAAAAAAAAGTAATTCCTTCCGCTATGAAAATTTTCAGAGTAAAGTAAGCAACAAACGAGGAACTGACTACCACAAAAAATAAAATGGAAGATGGAAGCAGCACTATGATGATAAATGTTTACCAAAATATATATTTACAACACGCTGTACTTAATGTCTTCTTATAGTTATAGTCAACTCTGCGATGCATTAAGATTTGTAAATTACCATTTCTTTTGGAAGTTTGTGTGATTCAGCAGTAAAATTAAGAAGGATCGATGGCAGCAAGCAAGATCATTCATTTGCATAGAAAAGCCGTACTAGTATATATTCCTCGGCGAATCATGTCTTGTTGTATAACAATGACACATGGACTATATGCGTACCGCTGAAATACGACTGCATTTTAAATTCTGAAATATATATATATATATATATATATATATATATATATATATATATATATATATATATATATATATATATATATATAATGTATAATATATAATATATAATATATATGTGTTGTGTGCATGTTTTATGATATATGCTAAAAAATATAGAAGCTTTCAAAACTTGAGATGGTCTGAGCATGTAACGAGAAGGAGTGAGGAACAGTTGGTAATAAAATGAGTAGATACAGAAGTAAAAGATGTTGACCAGAAAAGAATCCAGAAAATATATCATCAAAACAGTAATGATAGTATGATACCTTTATGTATGCCAAATTATAAAAAAAGGTTTTAAAAAGTTACTAAGGAGACTGCCATGTACAAAAAATAAATCTATTAAAAAAACAAATAAAATATCTTCCTCGTTCTTCGTTGTCACGGGAAAAGGAAAGCTTTATCTGCATTGTCTTCAAAAGAGAAAAGTTGGGCGTCGAGATAACATTTTTAACCCCAAATCAGAATCTGAAGTTTCGGTCTGATTTTTGTTAGCTCTTCCTATTGTATTAAGTGATTATTACTTATTTTTATCATTAATAATACCTCCTATTTATATCGTCACACGCAAGAAACGAGGACACTTTTTTGAGTGATGTTCTGTTTCAAAAATTGTTCTTCAATGTCAGGGTATAAAAAAACACAGGGAAAGTAAGAAATGATTAGAACTGAGATTAAATGCAACCATTTATACATGCATGCATACATATATACATATATATATATATATATATATATGTATATATATTATATATATATATATCTATCTATATATATATATATATATATATATATATATATATATATATATATATATATATATATATATATATATATATATATATATATATATATATATATATATATATATATATATATATATATATATATATATATATATATATATATATATATAGAGATATAGAGACACATATAGAGAGAGAGAGAGGGGGAGGAATAACGCACGGCCGAATGATAAAGGTAGTTTACCCATTGTTAGCTCATCTTATGAGCTGTGTATTATAGGTTTATCAACCCACGGCCGTAAGATAAAAACAGTTTACATATTGTTAGATTATCTTATAAGTTGTAGATTATAGGTTTATCGCGGTAATAATGAAAATTAATACAATAGTTTGAAATGGAATACAACAAAAGGAGCGACTACATCTGATAGTTCTGCCATTCATTTGCAAAATCAACCAGTGAGATAAACCACTTTCGGGAATCGCCAGTAACCTATGTTTTGCCATTACAGATCAATGAAATGAAGTCCAAATAATGTAATTATTTAGCTGTTATATCAGTTATTTGCTATAGAAGTAATAATGCGTTTGTGAGTTTGCGTTTTGTATGTAATACGCAGAAGCATCCTAAAACACTGACGCATGTAATCCGTTCTGAATATCAACATATTGGTAAAATAACTAAGAAATATGGAAAAGCTGGCATTTGCCTCAAAGCTAGAATTCGTTCATGATCTCTTAGAAGGATGTTGATTAATTTAATTAAATTCTCTTAAATCTAAAATTTTCGTAAATAGGTTTTTGACAATGTCTTTATACTTAGTGGTCATATTTAGAATATTGCTATAAGTAAAGTTAATGCTTGTCTGAAATGTAATCATTATTATTATCATAATAACCGAAATTACAATGATCACTACTACTACTGACAATTATTTTTGACTTAATCTTAATGAAATATTATTAAATTAGGAACATTAATATTCCTGTATGATCTAGAACAGACAATTCTTATCCACCATATGCACCACAAAATAACAATTCTCAAATATCTAATGTTAACATTTTTAATTTGCTTTATCATTTTAGTTCTGAAAAGACTTGGTAATAAGCAAACTTCTATTTCCTCCGATCATTTTTTTATTTTCCTATTGCGTCATTTGGTTTGTTAAGGTTTATTTTGTTAGTAGTGGTATCTACTAGCAGAAAATAAATCAGTTTCTTATATTATGTCTCTGAGGACAAACAGAGATAAAAATTTTGGGGCCGGTTCCCGGTGACGGAGACAGGTATCCCAGCCAGTCCTTTTCTATCCAATCTTATCGTCTCTCTCTCTCTCTCTCTCTCTCTCTCTCTCTCTCTCTCTCTCTCTCTCTCTCTCTCTCTCTCTCCTGGAAATATTTCTCCTTTGTATCACACACTTACCCTTATTTTATAGCTAACTCCACTAACTTTCTTTAAGGGAAACAGTATGATCCTCATTACAGATCTGTTACTTTTGGGAGTGGTCGAATTTAATTAACAACTCAAGAGTTATGGGAACTGTGCAGTATAGCAAATTTTTTGTTAATAAGATGATTCCTTAGCGCTTGGAAGTCATTTAATAAGATTTTGAAGTCTTTCGATAATTAACTAATACTTGGAATTCGTCAATCTAGATAGAGCGTCCTATTTTAATAGTTTTATCAAGGAAAGACGTATTTTT